>NW_013953032.1:63820-69090 GCF_001266775.1 Austrofundulus limnaeus
ATTAATTTAGAAAATCTTTTCAGGACCCCACCTTGATGTTTCAGGACCCTACTTTGGGTTCCGACCCCAACTTTGGGGAACACTGCTCTAAGCATTAAGAAAAAACACGAAGGCAGAAAGATGAGTAAAGTGAGCCCACCTTTGATGCCCCTCTGAGCCCCCAGGCGAGGTAGGATCAGAGTCGGGCCCAAGGCGGGCCAACTGATTTGTGAAAGAGCAACCTGCAGTTCTGCACTCAGAAAATGATAATGAGCTGATGACATCAGAGCGCCACTGCAGGATTAATCAAAAGTTTTATTACAGAGGGATGTTAAAGGTGATGAGAAACAACTTTGTAGTCAGTTTAACAAATCCTGAACCAGGATTGTTAAAGTTTATGTTGGGGTCAAAAGTAAGAGAAATTTAGGAGAAGAATACCAACATGTTCTTGCATGAGGCCCATTTACACTGCATCTGCAGCCATCCACCAAAATTCGATCGGATACATTTTGCTTTACTTTTACTTTTATCACTGGATTTATTGCACAATTTCACATTTCCTGTCAATGCTTCTCACCACACACGGTGTAAAATCCAAGACCCACAGAAAGTTTCAGATTTTTCCAAATACTTATTCAACCAAAATTTAAAAAGCAGTGACTGATTTTTATTTCTTCAATGATTTTGTTATTTAAAATTTTCCTCTGATTCTGTGTTTGAACCATGTTTCACCATGTGGAGAACCTCTATAACTCTAGAAAATACATTTGTTTTGAGTCTACTTTTCCCTTTCTCTAAGTATTGAAATGTTTATTCTTATTTTTAGATTTGCAGAGATCAAGGTCTAATGATGACACATCTAATGGTCGTACTGGTTTGTACCCAGTCTCCTGTTCTTTCAGGCCATAAAACAATAAGAAGCTTGAGGAATTAGAGGAATCTGTTGGACCCTGCTCGGTGCTGACAGGTATCTGCTGGTCTGGAAGCTCTCTGCCACCACAGAGACAAACAGAGCTCTGTGGTTCACCTCAGAAGGCACGTGGTCAGGTTGGGTTTCTTACACAAGCAGTGCGGGCCTGTTTCAGATGATCCCAGTGGTTTTACAGCTCTGCAGTCGTGATGGAGGGAAGGCATCCTCTCTGTGGGACACACGTCTGACATATGCTGCACTGATACCTGAGACCCTGTTTGGACGGCGCCACAAAGCCTCTTCTGGTCCACGCCCTCTTTTCATATCTGAGAATACCATAAGGCTGTTGCATAAAGCTTTGTGTCACTGATCTGACTACACCCCTCAGTTATCTTGTTTTAATAAAAAAGGACAACAAAGAGCAACAAAGCAGCTGCTGAACATCTGCTCCTCTATTATTTCAGAGGTATGTCTGAACTTTACTCTAAATTTTTACATCAAAATAACATTATTTTTAATTTTATGAGTCTGAGTGGTGATTCTCAGCTACCACACCAATCTGTGAAAACCTACACACAAAGGCTACGTTCACACTGCAGGCAAATATGACCCAAATCAACCTGAACCTGACAAATCTGACATTTTCCAGAGTTAAGCTCCAGAACAGAAGTCCAGTTGCTTGTAGTATCAGTAAGTTGTTTCTTTTTCAAAAATAAAATGACAAACGATAATCGAGAGTTTTTTTTTTTTTTGGTTTTTAAACACAAAAAAGCAAAATTATATAAAAAAAGATTTTTGTTGTAATGGTTAAAGCCAAGACAAGCTTTACGAGGTGTTAGCGCACCATTTGTTATTTCTGGTGGAACCGCAAATCCGCATGGCGCATAACTTTAGAATGGTAAATGGTAAGTGGACTGTATTTATATAGTAAGTAAGTAAAGTTTTATTTATAAAGCACCTTTCACAGAAATATATTCACAAGGTGCTGTACAATCATTAACAGTAAAAAAATGGTGAAAAGAATAAGATGAAAACAGAAAAACATAATCAAACATAAGCAACGAAAAATTGAAACATCAAATCAAGAAATTAATTTCAAAAATTGTGAATCAAACACAAGGTCAATGCAGTTCAAAATATACAATAATACATAAAACATAATGAATGTGGGAGAGAAAAATATGGCGTAAGTTCAATAATTAAAAACACAGATTAGTGAAGCGTTCACAATGGCCTGCACTAATGGTGAAAGGGTTAGCTAAACGCTTGAGTGAAAAAGTGAGTTTTTAGGTGTTTCTTGAAAGAGACAATGTTATCAAGGGAGCGCAGATTAAAAGGGGAGTTCATTCCACATTATTACAAATAACTTCATTTCTGGACATTTATGGTTTGATTTCTTTGTATGTATGGATCACTTGGGTTGTTACCAACATCTGGTGAAAATTTCATGTCATTAGCACCTCTAGTAATATATTTACTGAGAAAAATGGTGACGTGTTCAATACTTATTTTACCCGCTGTATATACAGCACCTTTGTATCGATCCAGGACACTCAAAGCTCTTCACACCACAATCTGTGTCCTCATTTACCCATTCACACAGCACTCTATTAGGTCTCTACAAAGCTAACATATACAGTCATCTGTGGAGACTAATCAGTGTTAATCACATTTATACACTGATGGGACACATCAGAGGTATTGGGCTGAAGTGTCTTGCCCAAGGACACAACAACTGAGACAGCTGGACGGGGGATCGAACCAGCAACGTTCCAGGATGACTCCCCTAACCAGTCTCCCACAGTCGCCCCTAGAAACAGGGACACACCTCAGTGAGAGCTGACAATCTTACCGTGAACAAAATTGCTTTAATATAAATAATTAATTATGATAATTAATAATAAAATGCAGTCATTGCTAAAATCTGAATAGTTTCTGTTTTTAAGCAGTCTTCTTCCAGCCACTATAAACTCTTCTTCTTTGTCCACCTCCATCATTTCCTGTACATATTAACACAACAACCTATTATTTTATTTTGGATTTAGACAACTGAAGCAAAAAAACATCCAACAGTGTGGATTCTTAATTAGTTTGATTTTACATTGAAAATAGAAAAAAACAACACAGTTTTTTTCTTTTTGCAATTTTATTTTGAAATGTTAAAAAAGTTTAAAGAACAAACCAAACACAGATGGACCTTTATCTTCCAGCAGCGTTTGTTAAAGTGCTTGTTGTAGTGAAGCTTTTAGTGTGACCAACAGGAATGTGTTAACTCATCAGACACAACGCAGGACAACAGGAACAACTGCAGTCAAAGAAACTTTTACTGCAGTCATGTAGTTGGTTGTGTGTGTGTGTGTGTGTGTGTGTGTGTGTGTGTGTGTGTGTGTGTGTGTGTGTGTGGATGGGGTACTAACAAAGACCTCCAATGTGGCCCTGATGAATGTTTACCTCATGCAGGGCCAGTAGGTGACATATTTCTGGGAGTGCTCATTCATTAGACTAAAGATTTACCCCCCCCACACACACACACACACTGCCCCCTCCTCTTTGTTTGTCTTGGCAGATGTGAAGCAGGCTCTTTCCTTTCTGTCTCCTTTATTTTCAGTTTCTGCTGTGGGGGTAGACTCTCTGTGCCTAAAAGCACCATGTGTTTTTCATTTTGGGCTCATTTGTGAGTAAAACTGCTTCAGGTTTCCTGGCTCAGCTGAGTCCAGCAGGCTGCAGACCCTCCTGGTGGTGGGCTTTAGGTTTTAAAGGAGCCCAAACCAGAGGCCATCTTCCTCTGAGGTGGCTTTGTGCTGCAGCACCGTTCCCTTTTGCTTTTAGCTGGAATTTCATCATCGTTGCACCGAAGAAGCAAGTTGTTTTGGTGTAAACACTTTACTCAGTACACAGCTGTAAGTAACGGGTGAATACTCCAGGAAAACTATGAAGCTGATGTAAGAACAATCGTTTGATATTTTGCTATTGTTTCAGTGCAACTAGATGTTAAATCAATTATTTAAAAAGTTGTGAACGGGCTGTACCTATAGAGAACGTGTTACCAATCAGGCTTCACAAAGTGCTTCACGTTACAATCTGTGTCCTCATTTACTGCCCCCCCCCCCCCCCCCCCCCCCCCACACACACACACACACATTTGTGTACTTGAGTCAAACTGAGGACTTTGTATTGACCTCCATTCAAATTTGTAACTGCATTCATGAACCCAATTTTCTTAACTCTAACCATTACTAGTCTTTTCCTAATCCTAACCCTTATAGTCTGTTCTGAACCCCGTGGCGGCTGGTGGATTTTTCTTCAGGGGGGGGCTACAACTCCGAAATAGACGTATCTCAAAAAGCAATCAAACAAGTACTAAGTTGTTTCATGTCAGTGTATTAATTAAACAAATGAAAATAATAAAACAGTCATGTAGTGTTTTAGTTTTAGTACATAAATTTTGCTCTTCAGTTACTGAGAATCAAATCTCTCCATGACTCTGGTTAAAGTCAGGGACGTTTCAACCAGATTCTTCTCTATAGAGCATGGTCAGTGCAGTGAGATGTGATGTTGTACCTGAGGAAAGTCTGGATTCTCTTCAGTGTTGAAGCTCCTCTCAGATTCAGCTGTGGTCAGAGGAGATGTGATGAGAACCTTCAGCAGAGTCACAGTAGCCGTGTTTCCATCCAATTTTAATTCAAATTTTGTGCGAATTTTTAAAAATTTGCAAAAATGCAAAAACGAAGAAATGCAAATCAGACGTGTTTCCATCAGCTGGCTTGAAGTGAATCAGTCACGCATGCGTGTGGTAAACAGGAAGTAAAAGTCTCATCTCAGGAAAATGGAGAGAAGTTATCAGGAACGTGTTGCTACTGTCAGGTAAGTTATAATTATTCTGTTATCAACTAGTTTTGGTGATTTTACTGCTGTCTGGAGACGTAGAGGAAGTGATGCAATTCTCTTCACGTTACGGGATTAACTGAGAATATGCCGACAGCGGGAGGAGGGTCCAGCTGCGAGTCGCTCTGGTACCGGGACCTGTTTCGGTCAGACAGTGGGAACAGCAGATCAACATGTAGGTAAATGTTCGCTACGTCAGACCTGATTTGAAAAATGTGTTTCCATCTCCTTTTTGCACATTAAATCTTTTTCAAAAACCCAAAAACCACCTCAAGCGAGCGTATCAAGTTTGATGCGAATTAGAGGAAGTTTTTTCAAATCAAGCCGTTTCCATCCACCTTTTCTGATGCGATACTTCAAAATGGGCATTAAAAAACCTTGATGGAAACATGGCTACAGTCTCTGAAGGTGTCCTGCAGATTGTTCTCCATGAAGAGCAGCTGGTTCAGAGCCGCAGCACCACTGCAGCTCCTGAACTACGTCAGACTTCTTGGTC
>NW_013953032.1:69538-74231 GCF_001266775.1 Austrofundulus limnaeus
ACAAAAGTCTTTTAGCTTTTCTCTTACCTGTTTTAATCCATGCTGGATCAGATCCTGATGCTTGAAAAACATTGGTTACACACTGTAACCCACTACTGGTTGTGTGATGTCAGCTGCAGGACGGCCACATGCTGCACCCCAGGCCACCATATTCTTTTGCATTGGGGACTTACTGCGCATGTCCAAAATCTTACACTGACTTGTCTATGGGAGTCTGGGGCGCCGAACAGCTCGTGACCCGGAAGTGATTCAATACGAAAAAGCTCATGAGTAAAATCAAAGTTTACACACCAATAACTCCAAATTATTTATTTTACTCATCAGAAAACATATATACAATATTTTTTCAAAACATTTATAACATTTTATTTTATTATTTTAATTTTCACATTTTTTGTGTACCAAAAATAGTGGTGCGGCGGCACCCTAGCGCCCCCTATTGACCAGCCGCCACTGTCCGAACCATTACTAGCCTATACCTAACTCTAACCATTACTATTTTATTCCTTACCCTAACCTGAACCAAAATCTTAATCCACACTAACTGCAAAAAATAAAATAAAATAAAATAAAAAAGTGAGGACCAGGAAAATGTCCTCACTTTGTTATTAAAAAACACGACCTCATTGTAGCAGAAACAAGAACACACAGTGCAGTGTGAGGACTGTCAATGAGCAACAGTCATGTTGACATTGACACAGTTCAGACTCAGTTTAGTTTGATTTCTGTAGAGTTATCTTTACATGAGCTTCATTAGCACCCAGTGTCCAAAAACAATGAGAAAAAAACATTAAACCAAAGTCCGTGTTAAATGATGTCATGACGTCACATGAACATTTCATCATGTCTGAGTTTTCCTGAAGTCACAGAGACACTTTATCTCCACAGATCACAGAGTTTGTTGTGTTTCTCCCTAAAACAGCTGTCCTCGTATGACCAGTGTGTTTTTATAAATGTTTCTGTGAACACCAGTTGGTGTTTGTGAACGCTGCTGTGAACAGGAGTCACACACATTTTAATCAGGATCTATAAACACCAGATGGTGAGATTAAGAGATAAAAATTATTATTAATATAATTTAAAACGGTCTTCATGAACTTGATTAGAAACAGTTT
This sequence comes from Austrofundulus limnaeus, assembly GCF_001266775.1. Classification (NCBI taxonomy): domain Eukaryota; kingdom Metazoa; phylum Chordata; class Actinopteri; order Cyprinodontiformes; family Rivulidae; genus Austrofundulus; species Austrofundulus limnaeus. The sequence goes on from NW_013953032.1 coordinate 70,654, forward strand.
TCTGATTTCTGTTCACTGCAACTGGAAATCAGAAAGCCACACAAACTGGTTTTCAGCTGATTTACTTCTAATTCATGATGAAGCTCCGTGTTTCCATTGTTTTGTTATAATTAGACAGATTAGCAGCATTTTTGACAACTTCTCAGTAAGAAAAGTAGCTAAATGCTGACCTGAATGTCACTAGAATTTGTTTTTTTTTAACTACAAAGTAACTTTTGTTAATTCCAGTTTTAATTAACGTCACATTTTCTCCGCTTTTATTCAGGCTTAGAACCAACAACCTGTTTTTTTTTTATTTTAAAGAGATGTATTTTAGAAAACTCATTTACATCCTAACATAGTAAACAATTAATTGCTGTTGGGACGAAGGGTGGGGACTATTTTCTGCTATAAATGCAGCTGGGAGAGGAACCCCTGCCCTGAAAGAAAAGACAGTTAACCTGAATCAGAACACAGCAAAGATAAACCATGTGTTGAACAAAGAAAAGTTAACTAAATGTTCACTTCTGACATGTAGAACTAACTCACTATGTGCAAATACAGAATATTAATGTGCAAACTATAAGTCATGTAATGATGAGTGAGGTTACCAGCATTTAATACGCCACATTACTGTGCAAAAGTACCGAGCCGTCAGTTTCATGAGAACTTCATCAAAACTTCTCCGTCTTCCTGAAGGTTTGCAGAGTTTTTATTTTTAATTTGCAGTTTGTTTCTTGTAAATTGTTTTTCTATTCACACTTCACATTTTCAGCATTTTGTTGTCTTGCTAAGCAACTTCCATCTGACTGATGAGCGACTCGGTCCAAAAAAACACCTGCGAAACAAAAAGAATGAACAAAATATGTCAATAAAGCACTGCCAAGCAAAGAATTGGATCTAATGATCTCTAGAAACTAATAATAGCCTGTTTTACAGACAATTTTAAAGAATGAAGACACAGGGACAAGATTGAGAGAAACCAAATTCAGAACTCGTGACTTCAGATAATCAGTACAGATGATTTCAGCACAGTCCTGAAGAAATCTGAAAAAAAAAAACCCCACCATCACTTAGTCTTACCTCAAGCCAAACACACAAGCTGTTTTTTAATTCTAAAGCGTGAAATTAGCTGTGTTTCCATTGACCATGAAAATGTGCAAATTAGAATTTCGAAAACAAATTTGCTCAATGGAAGCACGCCAATTTAGAAAATAATTACGTTTTTCGACAAAATGTTTTTGCGCTAGGATGAGGTGGTTTTTCAGCTGTATCGAAATTGGTGTTTTTCACAAAACTGCAATGGAAACAGTTTTTTCACATCACAGGAGTCACGTGATCAACAACCGTCTGTTTCTACTGGTGAAAAAGACGATGATGAAGAAGATAACAGGAAGTAGAAGTAGTAGTAATATCACAGAAGTAGTATAAAATAGTAAACTCACCGACTACAATTTGCCAAAAACACAGCATACGTAGCCGCTCCCAAGTAGGGACTTGTCTCTGGAAAGCCTCGATAAAAGACGCCGACGTCTCCTCTGATGATGAGCGCTAGTGTCGTGGTAGCAACATGCTATGTGTTTACATCCATCGCTGCCATGTTTGTAATGACTTATCATGAGAACAAACGTATTCACGTGACTTTAATAACATTTATTACTTAATGGAAACACTGCAGTTGCGAAACTGTGTTTTTTCTACATTAACAGAACATCAACAAAGTTTTGTGCACATTTGTAACGGAAACACAGCTAGTGTTGGCTTTGAGGAAACCATTCTTAGTGTGTGTTTGTTTGAGTTGGATCTCGGATCAGCTAGCTGGGTTTAGTCGCTAAAAGGAAAAGTCAGGGGAGGTGGAAGCAGAAACGCAGGCAGGACAAGTTTTTAGAAGTGTAGCCGGGATAAGAAAGCCCCAGAGTGGGGTTGTGGCACCATGTTAAAATGAAAAGTAAACAAGGTTTTCTGACAGCTAAAGAGTCTCCTGGCATCAGACAGAAGCACTCCCAGTTCCTGCAGAGTGTACAGGAAGCCTCAGGGCACAGCACATCTCCACGTCTCTGTGTGTGTGTGTGTTTTGTGAGAGAACTGTGATGTGGGGCAGAGTCAGCGTTGTGTCGGGGGTCGGTACCTGTGCGTGTGTTGATCAGGAGGGACACATTAAAAGCAGCCGCTGATTCACATTAAGATCCACAAACCCTCAGCGGCACACTCCTTCATGAATCATTCACAAGCCCAAAATGTGGGAGTGGGACAGGGGAGGATGAATATTTGCATTAGAAACTAAAAGCAAAGCAGTTCTTGCAGGAGCTTTCATGCCAGAGTTTTCGGACGTTTTTTGTAAGACGCAGTTTTATAGTGAAATCAGAATAATTTGCATTTCAACCATTTACTGTATCTACACATTAGCAGTGATTGGATTCTGGATTCTCTGACATCTCAACAAATCCAGGTCTCAGCGTGGATGCTTCTCACGACTCCCAGCATCACTTCACAGGAAATCATATTTTACCTGAATGCACAGGTGTTCAAACCTGTGCTACATTTGCAGTCAATGGTTACATTTTCCTGAAAGTTTTTTTTAAGTCAACCTCATTGGTGGCCCAAACAAACGTCTGGATTCTCATACTCGAGGCTCAAGGGTTTGCGTGTGCTAACATGTTGTGGGAAAACAGAAATCACAGCACCACCTAGTGACCTGCCATGGAAATGACAGCAGGTTTGATGTCCTTTGAGGTCTCGTCTAAAGCCTGTTAACCTTCGAGCATAAAATACCATAAAAAGCCTCAAAAAGTACACAAATTAAATGAAGTACTGCTTTTGAACCCTTTAGAGTAAATTCACAAGCTTGGTCTCTTTTTAAAGCTAATAATCTGAATTTTTAACTTCAGCAGTCATATTCTTTGTAACTGTAACTAGTATTTAGTATACTGAAGTAAATTACACAAAAATCAAGATATTTTTCTCCCTAAATTTTTATTTTTTATTAATAAAGTATCACAGAATATGAAGAGAATGAGATATCATCAAAGAAATTTTTCTGGGCAAATATATTAATTCTCAACTAATACCAGTTCAAATTTGGTAACAGTAGCATAAAATATGAATATTTGAGACATAGTACAATCCAGCATGTCTCATTTGCATATTTGTACACTTAAACAGTATGTCCAAACTGTACACTTTGTCTAAAACACTGTAATTTATAAATGATTCAACACAGGGACTTCACTCTGGGCTCAAATTAAAGATAAAACCCCCACACAAAACACATTCTACCATCAAAAAAGAGAAAAATTGTATAGGTCTTCTGGACGTTTGAAAGCCACTGGGACATCATGTTTAGAAAATAAACGTCTCAGTTTCTCCGAAACACCCGCAACATACGGAAACCCCAGAACACATTACGGCAAAGCCTGGTTCACCCCAAAGATCCGGTGCCCCGGCACAAACAGAGCAATATTGTATATGCTGTTAAGTGCCAGGAGGACTGCGACCAGTTAAACATCGGGGAAACAAAGCAGCCACTGTTCAAAAGAATGTCCCAACACAGACGAGCTACATCTAATGGCCGGAACTCTGCAGTTTTCACTCATTTACAG
>NW_013953032.1:74241-76888 GCF_001266775.1 Austrofundulus limnaeus
ACGAAACGTTTCGTCTCTCCTCCAAGAGACTTCTTCAGTCTGAGAGTTTCAGGCAAAATTCAGGCTTTTGAGTCCTGCCTTCAGGTCCTGCCTCCAGGTGACTGATACTCACATCACATGGCTATCGTTGACACCTAATTAACACTTATTGTTAACAGGGGGTGGAGTGACAATAAGTGTTAATTAGGTGTCAACAATAGCCATGTGATGTGAGTATCAGTCACATGGAGGCAGGGCTTAAAAGCCTGAATTTTGCCTGAAACTCTCAGACTGAAGAAGTCTCTTGGAGGAGAGACGAAACGTTTCATTAAAGAAGAACCCGTCCAGAAGACCTATACAATTTTTTTCTTTTTGATTTTTTACCTGGATTACTGAGATGCATCAGGACATTCTACCATCCATATTTACTCACAGCATGATTAAATTAAAATATATATATTAATGTTCAGAAATATTTACACCAGCTTTAGTACATTCAGCCAAATTTCCACCAATAAACAGCCAAACTGCAAGAATAAACAAATGGATCCTTATATCTTTCAAAGCATTAACATTCCACACAGCTTATAAAATAACCAGCAGTGAAAAAATATTTGTTTTTCACTCACATTTGATGCATTTTTGTCCTCAAATATAACAAAAATAGCGACTCAAAATGGCCGACCGGAAGTCTTTTTATCCAGACATTTTTACTTCTCCTGGCCACCAAAGTTGCTCTTCCATGTCTTGAAGCGCTCGAAACACTTAATATCAAATATATTCTCATCTTATCAGCAGGTTTAGTCAGCTAACTGGCCAAAAAACGATGGAAAAAAATGTTTTCCTGCGAGCAAAGCTTCCTCCGTTAGCATAGCAGGACTGTCTAAATATGGCGACCTCCACAGTATCAACCTTGTCCGTCACTAAACAAGGTTCCCACCCCCTCAATATATATACCAAATGAAAGTTACGGTGATTGGCTACGCAGCTGTGGCATCAGAACGAAGCTCGGAGCTGACTGGCCGATTTTACAGTCAATCTAACCCAGGATGACGGAAACCGGAAGTTGGTCACTTCTCAAATATTATTGGCTCTCGACAGTCGATACTTGAACTCAGTTGGTCAAATGAGGTGTCAATCAAAAGAGGAGGGCCTCGACGTCCATTTTCATGCTTTGAACATGGACACAGGTTGAACAGAAACTCAGAACGGCCTTTAAAAATAAAATGAAATAAAAACGTCACGTGGGCGTTACGCTAAATGTTAACTAAACAGAGGTTGTGGTCACAGTTTTACCTGACAAACACAAAATGTTTTTAGAGTCAGCACTGGAAACTGTCATATTTCCAACAGATTGTGCCAAACCAGAGGTTCCCAATAGGGGCCTGCACCGATCTGTCTGTCAATCTCACGCTCCATTCCTCCATCACTTGTGAACAAAACCCAGAGATACTTGAACACCACTTGAGGCAGAACCTCACCCCAACTTGAAGAGAGAAATCCCACCTTTTCTGACTGACCATGGACTCAAATTTGGAGGTGCTGATCCTCATCCCAGCTTTGAACCGCTCCACTTGGAGCTGAAGATCATGGTGCGATGACGCCAACAGGACTTCATCATCTGCAAGTAGCAGAGAAGGAATCTTGAGGCCACTGAACCGATCTGCCTCCACCCCCTGGCTGCACCAAGAAATCCTGTCCATAAAAGTCATGGACAGAATTAGTGACAAATGGGATTTTGTTGCTTCTCACAATTTAAACAGGTAGAAATAAAGCCTGAAAACCAGTGTTATAAAAATAATATACATTTGATAATCTGTGGTGGGTACAGTACACAAAAATAGTACTCAAGTAAAAGTGGCACTATTCGACATATTTTTACTAAAGTAAAAGTAAAAAGTAGCCATGCAATAAATTACTCAAATAAGAGTAGAAAACATATTTGATGAAAAGTTTACTCAAGTACTGAATAACTGATCAAAACATCAATCATTTAATATTTAAAAATTAAGTCATCAAATGGATCCGAATATAAAACTATGTGTACACACACGATGATTTTAAAGGTTCCTAAATATGTGTCCACTCATCGATGAGAGACTTAACCAACTCTCCAACAGTTAGTTTTGAAAAAATCTCGAACAATCATATTTTTCACGGTATATGTTGAGGATAATTTTTAGCTATTGCCACAAGATTTTTGGCTCAAGATTTGTAAAAGTTGGTGAAGTTTGGTGAAATTGTGTGTTTAAATTACCGTGAAATAAATAAATGCAGTGTCTCATAAAATGACTGTACAATAAGTTTGTGTTAAACTGTGGAAAACTTGCACTTCCTAAAATGAATTTCCATGACTGCTACAAAATCTAAACCAGGCATGGTCAGTCCTGGTCCTGGAGGTTTGCAGCCCTGCATGCTTTACTTGTTTCTCTGCTCCAACACACCTGATGTGAATGAACAGATGATTATCAGGCTTCTGCAATATGGAGGACCAACACTGACATAATTAGAAATAAAAGCAGAATTATATGAACCACTAAATAAATACACTTAAAATGCACCAATTAAATTAAAAAAGGAAAACTTTATCTCCTGTTTTATATTTATACCTCAAACCAACATTGTAAATAAGAACCTGTTTTTAATGTTTTGCCTGTTAAAATAAAGG
>NW_013953032.1:77562-79656 GCF_001266775.1 Austrofundulus limnaeus
ATTTAAAGGTTCATTTATCTATTTCTGCTTTTATTTATAATTATGTCAGTGTCAGTCCTCCATACTGCAGAACATGAAGAGGTAGTTCAGTGACTGAATCAGGTGTGTTGGAGCAGGAAACATGTAAAACATAAATGGCTGCGGCCCTCTAGGACCAGGATTGCCCACCCCTGATCTAAAGCGTCTAAAATACAAGACGATAAGTTGGAACTGGAGCTCCATGATGACTGACTTTCTGCTTTTGTCTGGGTCCTACTTCCTGTTTACTACAGCCGTACGTCTGATATAATTACACTTTGTGTAGCCTGGTTGATTCGCTTCAAGGCAGTTGATGGAAACACATCTGATGCACATTTCTTCTTTTTTTTTTCTTTTTGCGAGATAAAAAAAAAAGCTCAAAATTTGAATTAAAGTTGGATGGAAACACGGCTACTGTTCTTCTCTTTTTGTCTATAAAAGACCAGTGAGGGAAAGTGGTCTTTTAAAGCTCAGTTTTCTCTCTGACCCCCCCACTTCCCCACCAACACCACCCTTCCCAGAAGCAAAGAAGAAAATGAGACAAAGTGGTGATTGTCCTCAAACTTTAACAATCACGAGTTAAAATCTTGTTCAAATTTTCTTTTATCTGAAACGTTTTTAAACACAAGAAAAATAAAGTTTACTCGCTCTAACACTGTTTTGTAATAATTTATCATAATTAAAAATCTTTTGGAAAATTGCATGTTTATTGTAGCGATGTTCTTTTTCTAAGTAACAAAACAACACAGGAACAAACACCTCAAACTAATCTCCCTGTTGGTTTAAACTGAGCATTCATTCAACTGAATATCTTTTCCTGTGGAGCTGGAAGTCCTTACGTTGTGATTGTGTTGTATGATGTTTATTCTGGAGTCAGTTTTGCTGGGATACTCCATACTTTGTTTTGAAGAGATGATGCATTTATTTTGTTTAAGGGTGCTCTGAGATTTCTGAATCCTACATCTCAGTTTTGCAGAACTAATTTACATCCATCAGTTCTGCAGCTCGGTGGTCATTTTTTATGCTGTGAGTAGTTCTTTCAACAAGATGAAATAGACTTGGAAAATGAAGGAATAGCGAATTTTTTAACAGTTTGGGAAATATTTTAAATGCTTTTAAAATTTTATTTAAGCAGGCAAATCCCACTGAGATCGCTGATCGGTTTTTCAATGGAGGCCTGACAGAAACCAAACATCATGTTTTCAGACTGTGGGAGGAAACTGGAGGAAACACCAGGAGAACAGGCAAACTCTACATAGAAAGACTCCAGCTCCAAACTGGGGATTGAACCGAGGTCTTTTTTGTTGTGAGACATCAGTGCTAACCACTGATCCATCGTGCAACACATTTAGATTTCCTGTCACAGTAAAAGTGCAAAACTATGCTAAAAATGGCCAAGACAAATAGACATCAAGTGGATTAAAACAAAACAAAACTAGAAGCACTCGGAGAGTGCAAACCTCTACCAGGGCCAATGTCCTCCATCCTGTAAGAGTTAATGCACAAAAGCAGAGATGAAAACACATTTTGCTGAATAAGTTCTGATGTAGTGAACATTTAAAGTGTATCTTACCCCTCCTGTGAAAAGATAACTCCGCCCCAAGGCAAAATTTGAAAAATGCATCAAAGTGGGTAGGGGGGGAGGGGGGGGTTAGAGAGCGGAGGTGTGGCCAGGACGAGAGAAAGCGACAGGCAGCTAGCATTAGCATAATTGATGCTACATGGAGAGTGACCACAGTATCACAGATAGTTACATCTCTGAACGTCTGAGGTGGAGGATTTTCACCCCACACCTGCCTCGGACAGAGGAGGAGGAGCGCTCCGACAGCCTGACAGAAAAAAATAAAAGCTACAGCTGCAGCTGCTCATCGCTAGTTTAAATCAGGAATAAAAAAGTGTTGGGTCTTGTTTGACTGAAGTTTGGTCCGGTTCGCATACATTTCAACCTCGTTGGATGTTTACCTGTTTAAAGAGCCCTAAAAATCCATAAATTTTGCAAAAAGAAAGGAGAGAGGAAAAAGTAACTTATTTCTAGCGGCAGAACAGGTTGGAAGATGGCTGTTTGATGTTATTTAT
>NW_013953032.1:80038-81607 GCF_001266775.1 Austrofundulus limnaeus
TGTGTGTGTGTGTGTGTGTGTGTGTTTTCTAGCAGCCACTGATACGTTTTTCACAGCGACCCATCATACGTCAGAAACACCCAAGCGGAGCAGCTCCGCCATTCCCGGAAGTATGCCCATATATGGAAGATACTGCGTTTTTGATGACGCAATGACGCAACCTGGCTACACACTGGAACGCCTAGATATTACAGATTTGAACAAATACGCACAAAAACATCAAAATTAGCACAGAAACAGTACTATATAACATTTTAGACACATTCTAGACAGTTTATAAGCTAAAAAAAAAACTTAATTTTGGGGTAAGTTACTCTTTAAGCAGCAGTATGCATGGGATTTCTTCTCTGTGGAGTCCAATGTGAAAAAAAAGTCAGATACTCATCACCTGACATTATTCATCCACAAACTGGTCTTGGATTAAGCTCCTAAGTTTTCATCAGTCAGATTCCACCATGTAAAACGTCTGTTTTATCCTCTTTTGGGAGTTTTTAACGGTTTGACTCTCTTTATAAACTGCTGCTTCCTGGTTCAGTCGCTCTGGAAGCAAGTCGCTTTTTTTATAGCGAGTGGTTGAAGCAAAATACAGCGTCTGAGTGCTTTCAGCACAAACAAACACTCCCACGAACTTCTGACCAATCACACAATGAAGTTCTTATGTGGAGGGGGTACCTCCCATGGTTGATCAGCTGTTCCCACTGTCCGGTACCAGCTTCAGCTCGGCCGCAGGTGGAGCCTCCCCTGCTCTCTGCATCTTCTGTTATTCCTTTAACGTGAAGAGAATTGCATTTCATCTTCTTCATCTCCAGACAGCAGTAACATCACCAAAACTAGCTGATAACAGAATAATCACAACTTTCCTGATAGTAGACATCCTGGGAGGTGTAGTCCCAGCGAGTTTGTGACATCACTTTGTTTTCTACAGGCATGCGTCTGATGTAATGACACTTTGCGTAGCCTGGCTGATTCGTTCAAATTGAAAGAAAAATTCCTGTATCCGCATTATGATCCAGAAAATCACCAAAATGTAAAGGTGTGTTCCTTTGGCCAGTACCCACATGTGGTAAAAATTTGATGACAATCTGTCCACAAGTTTTTGAGTAATTTTGTCCACAGACAGACATACAAACACGACCGAAAACATTACCTCCTCCCTTGGCGGAGATAAAACAAAAACCAACCCATCATTCATTGCTGAGGTTGTGTGTAAGTTTAATGACTGAGTTTTAGGTCGGGGACCAAAATTGTAAGATTTGTTTTCATTTTCAGTTGGTGCATTTCACATTCACACTGTTCACATTGACCAAAACCCTGGGAGTAACCTGTACCCCGCCTCACCTGTGGTGGCGCCACACCAAGAAACACTGGAGGAAATGACATGAAAATTCAGAAGAAGACATGGAGTGTAACTTCCTTCTTCATAAAATGTGAACAAACATGGAGTGACATCAGATTTTAATGATTGTAGGATTTATTAGGGGTCCAAGCCCGAGGAAGCAGGGTAACGCAGCTGCAAAGCAGCAGCGTTTCCATGTCTCCATCGGAGCATGGAACCCTATTGTATCTGTT
>NW_013953032.1:83497-91444 GCF_001266775.1 Austrofundulus limnaeus
CCACTATCTGGTTAACATGAGGCATAAAACCACTATCTGGTTAATATGAGACATAAAACCACTATCTGGTTAATATGAGGCATAAAAAATGGTTAATATGAGGCTTAAAGTCACTAAGGTTAACTTTAGAGCAAATGACATGGTTAGCACTAAAGACACCGCCCTCCAATGGTTATATATTGTGGCCTTCCAATAGGGCAATGGGTAGAGTGTTGGACCAGAGAGCAGGATTCCAGGGTTTGAGGCCGACACAGACACAAAATTTTATTACGTCTTTTGGTTATTCACACATTCATTGTCATTGATATATTAACCCATTAGGGGGCACTGTCGGGACAGTCTGAAGCCTAGAAGGCTCAGCAGGGACCCTCTGAAGCCATTGCATGGGACTGAAAACGCCTAATAACGTCCATTTCATGGACTGATAACATCAGAATCCCCTGAGGACGCAGACAGAAATAAGGTAATATTGCAAACTGCAGCCACTGAATAGCTAACTTTTGTCAATTTATTTTTTGACTTTTCGTAATATGACGAGTTAAAAGCGGAACAAATGGGTGTGCACGCTTTGGGCCTGTGGCATGTCGGTCAGGATCTGGCGCAGTGGCAAGTTGCTATTTTTGTGTACCACGTGCATCGCGTCTATATGGCCTGTACTTGTGTGGGTCAGGTAGATTGGTTTGCACATACCCTCCAATACAATCCTGCAGGCGCCCCTGCACCCTGGACAGGTCTCCAGTCCATCACAGGGACACATGGAGACAACCATTCACTCTCTCACTCACATCTAGGGACAATTTAGAGTTATCAGTTGACCTAACAGTCCTGTTTTTGGTGTGTGGGAGGAAACTGGAGTACCTGAAGAAAATCCACACAAGCACAGAATTTGCAAACTGAACCCAGAAAGGTCCCGGGCCAAGATTCAATCTGGTGGCCTTGCTGAGAGGCACCATCTCTACCACCTGTGCTGCTCTTTTAAATGTCAACATAATGTTTTCTCATTCTTGTGTAACTGATGATATATGTGTCTACCTGTGTTTCCATTGCAAATGTGTGCAAAACTTTGTCGATATTTTGTTAATGTCGAAAAACACAGTTTTGCAACTGCAGTGTTTCCATTAAGTAAGAAATGCTATTAAAGTCACGCGTGAATATGTTTGTTCTTACGATAAGTCATTACAAACATGGCAGCAATGGATGTAAACACATAGCATGTTGCTACCACAACACTAGCGCTCATCATCAGAGGAGACGTCGGCGTCTTTTATCGAGGATTTCCAGAGACAAGTCCCTACTTGGGAGCGGCTACGTATGCTGTGTTTTTGGGAAATTGTAGTCGGTGAGTTTAATACTTTATTTCACTACTTCTGTGATATTACTACTTACTTCTTGTTATCTCCTTCGTCATTGTCTTTGTAGCCAGTAGAAACAGCCGGTTGATGATCACGTGACTCCCGTGATGCAAAAAAAGTGTTTCCATTGCAGTTTTGCGAAAAAGACCAATTTCAATACGGCCGAAAAACCACCTCATCCTAGCGCAAAAACATGTTGTCGAAAAACAATTTTTTTTCTAAATTGACGTGTTTCCATTGAGAAAATTTATTTACGAAATTCTAATTTGTGCTTTTTCATGGTCAATGGAAACACAGCTACTGTCAGCTCACCTGTCGAAATAAACATGAAATCAAATAAAATCAGAACTTCTAACATGAAACGTATCTGTACTACATCATCTGTTGGGACAGTGGAGATACATTTCTCACATTCTACAAACATTACTGGTCCAAACAAATAAAAGTTTACCTGCTATTTTGGATTTAACTATTTTTATACTCAAGACAGACGTGTCTTTGCAAATGCATCTGTTTCTAAAGTTTTTGCTGTTTTTTGTCATGATTTTAAAACGACATGACATTTATTGCCTGTTGCTTCATGTCAAAACAGCAATGTTCTGCTCCACCTCTCTTGGTTCTGTGATGTTTGCTTCAGTGCTGTACACAGGCTCGCATCGTTGATGATTTATCAACATACAGAATAAAGACGAGTGTTTTGTGAAAGTGTCCGCAGTAAACTCTGTGTCAGTCACTCACTGTTAGAACTTCTGGAGCAAGTTGTTCAACAGATCTGCTGCTCTGTGCACTCTAATGATTCCAACTTTGAGTCTTTACTTTTTACTTTTGCTCCTGATGTCAGTGTCTGGTCAACCCTCATTTCTTTATTCCTAATTACTGGTGAGGCCATTTTAATCATAGCACACTGCACAATAATGACCTCCAGGAGGCTTCACCACCCACAAAGAACTTCCAAAAAGAAAGCAAAAGGAGGAGATGATTAAATCAGGGCATAAATCTCAAGTGTCTGCAGACGTGTGCCTGCGGGTGAAGGACACTGTGAGAAAGTGTGACCTAAGGCTTAGCTATGTGTTGAGGAGAGGGGGGTGAGGGTGTTACCGGTCCCCTAAAAGGTCAGCGGTCACCTGTGGTCTAACAAAGAAGCTCAAGTCCACCACAAAAAGTCATGAGGCTGGGCGCGGGGGCAGGGTGGAGCGAGATTATTACCATGGGCACTCGCCTGCTGTCCAACAATGACAGATTAGCATCTGCACATCCCAACACACTGACGTTAATTCTCAGGGGTAGGGTGTGGGGTGGGGGTAACGTTGACCAAAAGCCAGAGGGAGGGGGAGGGATTGGTGGACATCTGTAGATATGCAACAGCATGTTGCTGCGCCGGCTGTCAAGCACCAGTAGATCAGCCGACTTAGGCTGCCGTCCATCTGCATATCACTGCAGCTATTCATCATGTCCACCTGGAGTAAAGTAACCCTGTCCACAAAGAGGACAGGGTCCACTAATAGGACACAAGAGGACAGGGTTTGTATCAGTCCATGCATCTGTCCATCAATCTAATAATAGAGTTTGTTTTAATTAACTTAGCCTGAAGGGATTTTCTCACTGTGAGTGTTGGAGACAGGTTGGCCACTCAACGTTGTGAGAAAAATAAGCAACAAAGCATTTTATGTAGACCGCATGGACAACAAAATAAGACAAAAGGACGAGAATATAATTATCCACTAGACATGTGTTTTTACGATGTAAACACAAGTGTGCATTGCCTTGTAGCATGTCATTGCCTGCAGCGTTGGACTTGCAGAATGAAATGTGACCAAGTTCAAATGTGTTTTCTATACCAGCTTGTGCCTGTCAAGTCAGCAGGTGTTTGAAATGAGGATAATTGTGTGACAATATGAAGTTTGTAGAGATTTTCTGTTAAAGTTGCTGTWKCTGGGTTTCGAACCCTGATCTCCCACATGAATGCCCATGGTACTGTCCATTAGACCATTTGAGCTGTGGTAAAAAAAATCCTGCCAGGGGTTGGTTTGCATGTGTGCAGAAAGAGGCCACATTGCCAATGTAATGGTTGCCACTAATTTGAAATATATTACAACAATAAAGCAATATTAGGAGAATATTGTAGTAAAACATCAAAATACAATCATATTAGTATTGTAAACACTGAGCTATTGAGATTAAATATTATTATTCTATGGTGCAATACTGAGTATATACAGCAGGGGCAATATTGGACCAATACCAGGCTCCATTGACTCTCATTATAAATTATTAAACACTAATATTTCAAAAACTATAAGTTGTACAGTCACCAAAAATCATAGCCATCATTTGGCACAGGAGCTTTACAGATATAAATTACAATGGCAGCTCTAGGACAAAGTATGCAGGAGGAGAAGCATGCCAAAGTGGAGATGAATTGGATGGGAAATGAATCACAATAGTGTGCATTGCATTGGCAATGCACACTGATTATGTGAACCCCAAAACAGTGATTTTCCAAACCAGGCAGGACAAATCACTGCTGCACAGCTTGCTGGTTGTTTGGTCCCTATCGCTTAGATTCAGTGAGACTGAAATAAAAAAAGTATTTTCTTTTGCAATTTGAAGTCTTTAACTTTGTCTCCAACAGTTGCAGCACAGGGAGATATACAGCCTAGGTGTAAATTCACACTGGAAGACTCTCTCCACCTCACCTGTTCCATCCAATCACCACGTCTCACTCCCAGCTGTAGTCAATCAGCATCAGATCCTCACCTCACCGTACCAATCAGCTCACAGAGATCCTGGTCTAAAGGCCCAGCACCCAAGAATCAGTCTGCTCTCCTGACGTGTTCAACCCACCTCCACCCCTTCTCCACCTTCATCTCAGACTCTGCCTGGCTACCCCTTCCCTCTGGCCTCCACACCACCACAAGTGTCCGAGCCCTGGGGGGGACGTTATTCCTAAATCCTGAGCTGAGTGCTAGCTCACAGTAATTTGCTGCACTCACGTCTTCTGCCGGGGCTCGAGCGCCAAATAACTTTCTGATATCAATAAATCTGTTTAACTGTCGTATTTCTGTGTGAGTCTTTCCAGGTTGAAATGGCCTTTATGGTCTTAGACTTCATCATCAGTGAATGGAAGTTAATGGACTGTTCAAATGAAGACAGCTTTACAATTATATTTGTTTGTTTCTATGATGTGGGGGGTGGGGGGGGGTTGGAGGCAGATTTAGTTAGGAATTTTTTTAATCACATTTTCTCCCTGTTTTTCTCTGACTGCCTCCACGCTCCTGCTGCCCCAAAGGCAAAATGGACTGCACCGCAGCACTTGAAACACAATACCTCCTCCACCCCCAAGCCCCTCTGAGGATATTCTAAACAATAAGATCCTTTATGCTCTCTCTGTGTCTCTCTCTCTCCAGACACCCCACACTCCCCCCTTTCATACCCCCACTCCTCCATCACCCCTCTGTCTAAACAGTAAAAAGTTCCTTTTATATTCCAACACAAATTATAATAAACACATGATTTGTATCTGTAATACTTTATCTGTCTATTTGCCAATACCAAACTTTAAGGTTTCAGTGAAATATATTTTTAAAGAATAATAGCGACCCCACACTGAAAGTACCACACACAGACCAGCTGCCTCTTGAGTCCAGCTGTTTGGACATTCAACTAAAAAAATCTGTTCACATGGATCACATCCATGTTTGTCATTTATGAATCCACGTTTAATGATAACAGGACATTTCTTTTATTTCTGACAATGAATGAGTTCTGTAGTTATATTCACTGTAAATAAAACTTTGGAACTAAAATCAGGATCACACACTTGATTGGTACGATGACTGCCCTGTGTACATAAAGACAAAGGGATTTTGTCCTGTCTTAAGATCGCTGCATTTCTA
This sequence comes from Austrofundulus limnaeus, assembly GCF_001266775.1. Classification (NCBI taxonomy): domain Eukaryota; kingdom Metazoa; phylum Chordata; class Actinopteri; order Cyprinodontiformes; family Rivulidae; genus Austrofundulus; species Austrofundulus limnaeus. Next base: position 88,746 of record NW_013953032.1, read on the forward strand.
TCAAAGCCCTGTTCAGGGCTCGTATTTATCAAATCTTAGAAATACTTTTGCAGTTTTTCTCCTTTGCTTTGGTTCATTTCTCAGATCAGAAATGAAATTAACAAAACTACTCGTTCAATCTTCACGGTAGCTCCATTTCCATTGACCATGAAAATGCGCAAATTCGAATTTCGAAAAAAAAATTGCTCAATGGAAACACGTCCATTACGAAAAAAATATGTTTTTTGACACAAAGTTTTTGCACTAGGATGAGGTGGTTTTTCGGCCGTATTGAAATTGGTGTTTTCCGCAAAACTGCAATGGAAACACTTTTTTCACATCACAGGAGTCACGTGATCAACAACCGTCTGTTTCTACTGGTGAAAAAGATGACGACGAAAAGATAACAGGAAGTAGAAGTAGTAGTAATATCACAGAAGTAGTGAAATAAAATAGTAAACTCACCGACTACAATTTCCCAAAAACACAGCATACGTAGCCGCTCCCAAGTAGGGACTTGTCTCTGGAAAGCCTCGATAAAAGACGCCGACGTCTCCTCTGATGATGAGCGCTAGTGTCGTGGTAGCAACATGCTATGTGTTTACATCCATCGCCAATCCATTGAAAAATGTATCAAAACAATATTTATGCCTTTACATCAAATATTGGGAAAATTCCCAGGCGTTTTTTTACTTTTGCAAAATGGTTCACATTGACTCCACCTCAAATTCTGTCCAACATCAAAATATATTTTTTTTGTTTGTGACTATTTATAAAATCATTCACAATGACTACACCACAAACCACCTCCTGCAGATGGAAGTTAACTTGTATAATCTTGTGCAGTGCCACTCTGAATATTTTACTGTATATGTTCAATGCCAAATAAACAATGAAAGAAAGAAAAAAAAAAGACAAACTTCTTCATCAAAATCAAACTCCGATGTGTCCGATTCATCTCTGTGCGCGCCGCCATCATCATCATCCTCTCCAAGCTCACACTGCACACAAACTCACGCACTCAGACACACTTATACAAGCAAACCCAAAACAGTGCTAGCTAAATCTGTTATCCAAAATGTCCACAACGCTCGGTCCTCTTCATCTCTCCAAAACCTTCTCCTCCCGGCTCCTGCTCGCTTTCCTCAAGTATTTTTTTTCCTGAGAAACATTTTTGACTGGCTACTTTGGAAATTTGGTGTGTTTAATAAAATCTGAAAAATTGGTGTCACGTTGCATTCAGTCACTTTCTGGTCACAAAACGGTCACTGAATGCACAGCGATGCGTAACAACGTGCACAAAATGATGACAAAAATTGTTTATCATAAATCTTGTTTTATTTGCAACTAAATAAAAACAATATAAATAAAAACACTTTTATTGAGTTTGAAGTCCGTGATATTCAACCCAGTTGAAATGAATGCTCAGCACGCTGTCATATTTATAACAGAAGCCCTTTAAATGCATCACGTGTTTGCCTGCTCCAGAGCAGGCGTCGACCTCAGAGGGTTAAAGTAATGTTTTATTTGGTTATGTTTAGATCTGAATGTTCCCTCTGTGGTCCCCATGCCTCAAAACCCTGTGTGCCACTGTCGTCAAAAAAAGTTGGTTCTAATGATATTCACCTACTTGTACAGACAAAGTGTGGTCAGAGTTATATTTGTTTATTTTTTCTGTTCATCTTTTAAGTAAAAAAAAAATCTGTTGTACAGCCTCAGTCTGTTCTGTTGATGCTGACTAATTTAAGATGTTTGTTTTTAACTGAAATATCATCATGTGATTTGGATAAAGTTCTGTAATATTAAGGTTTGTTTCAAATTAGCTTCTTATGACCACATTAGGACTGTTTTAGTTTCAAACAAGTTGCAAGATAGAAACTATCACACAAGTCTTTCATAAAAACATGAAAAGAGAAATAACATATGCCGAGTTCATTACAGTCCTACTGAAATATGATCTAAAGCTACAAGAATAAAGGAAAATACATTGAGCATGTGTTCAGAGCCAGTTTGGGACAGCAGCCATGGTTTGATTAGTCTCAGATTTCTCTTACCCCCTCCCCCGTTTTCTTTTTTCCTACTACCCGTTTAAAGCTCTCCCTACCTCTACATCCACACATTCCTTTTGTCCGAACCCACAACACTGTTTCCAGCCACACACTAAACACAAACATGGAGAGAAACAACAATATTTAAAGTTCATAGTTTTTACTGTTTCACTCAGAAGAAAACCCACACTAAGCCCACAGGATCCTTATGCACGAAACATGAAAAGTTTGCTTAAGAATAAAACAAAAAGCAGTATGAAGACAGAAAAGAGGAGGGAGGGAGGAGAGCACAGGGAACAGCTCTTTCTCCACCGACGGTCTCAAATTGCAGCCCGTCTCTGTTTTCACACAAACCTTCAGAGCACCATGGAGTTTGGGGACTGCAGCTAGTCAAATATTGGTTTTGAATGATGCAAGGAACATGCCATTCAGAAGAGTCAGCGCCAGCACTCAGCCCCAGAGACCGAGGCTCGCACCGTCATGTGTCTTTATGCACAGAGTCTGGGCACCATCTTCTCCGGTACTTGTCAAAACAAAAAGCAGCTGGAAAAGAGAATTCTTTGTCTCAATGTGTAATCTTACAATACAGCTCATCTCTTTGCTGCAGGTTTTGACCATACACACACACACACACACACACACACACACACACACACACACACACACACACAC
>NW_013953032.1:92504-94127 GCF_001266775.1 Austrofundulus limnaeus
GAGTCAAATTTTCAGACTAACAAGACAAATAATCTTACACATTCTGAAAACAAGATGATTATTCTTACACAATCAGTTCTTGTTTAGTAAATCAGTCTGAAAACAAGATCAAAAAGACTTTAAAACTTGGTTAGGTGGACATTTTTTTGCAGTGTAGCAATCCAGCCAGTTTGCTACCTTCAGGTCATGAATTTCAAAATGTTTTTTTTTTTTTTTTTTGCCACTCAACTGATGACAGAGTGTTTGCGTAAAACCTCTTTGAAAGAAGTGGAATGGTACATTAATAAGTACAAACACAACGCAGGTACATGGGTAGAGAAGCCGTGTACCAACACATCAGTTATTAAGCCTTTGTAACAATCAAAAATGATCCATTTATTTCTAAAAAGTCAGCTGCAGGTTTACTTCTACCCACATACACTCACTATAGAGAATAATAAAGAAGTTAAAGTGTTAGGTTTTAATTTCTTTTAGTGCACAGCTCTTCTACTGGCTGCTCGTTTTGCTCTTTAGCCATTTAGCTTTCTGTTTAGTGACACCTACAGGTCAGGAGTAAAACTGCAGCATGTAAACAGCAACAAACACTGAAAATGTGATACAAGCTGCAAATCAACGTTTCAGGGAAACAAACATACTTAAGGTTACGCTGAGTCAGTCGTTTCTTAATCAACTTCAGCTGGTTCGACACTCTGCTGCTCACCTTTTAACTGCTAAAACATGAGCTCATTTCTGCAGTTTTGACTGAACTACTGTGGCTTCCAGTTTGTTTCCATTAAAGGAGACATATCATGCTAAATGTACCTTTTTTGCATTTATAAACTATATTTGTGCAATTATAATGTCTAGGACTGTAGAAAACTTTAATTTATTCTGTCCAGTTACTGCAAAGATATTTTTATATTTTTTATGGGTCAAATTTTTCAGTTTGTTCAAAATCTGCTGTAGCTTATTTCGTTTCATTGTTTCATTTCGTCACACTTTTTTCTTCGGAACTACTATTTATGGTAATGTGTTTCCGGCCAACTGGATTTCATTGTCCGCCATTTTTTTCCTCACTGTGTGATTTTGTAGTTCATAGCGTCATGCCGAATATGCAAGTTCAGAAGTCAAAATGTTCGGTTGTGGGGTGTGTAAACCCACATTATTATCTACATAGACTACCAGCTTCAGAGCTTCTTCAAAGTGCCTGGTTAAGTTTTATTTTTCAAGGAAATGGACCCACAACAGGGCGGAAAGTGCTTGTGGACAACACAGGATGAATGTTACAACAACAAGGGTGAGTTATGAACTGTAAATGTGTTTTAACTGTCTTATTTAGCTGTTTTTACCATCTGTGTTGGAATATGAGGGGAGAAAGAACAGCTGTGTTTAAAGAGTAACTTACCCCAAAATTAACTTTTTTTAGCTGATAAACTGTCTAGAATGTGTCTAAAATGTTATATAGTACTGTTTCTTGCAAATTTTGATGTTTTTGTGCGTATTTGTCCAAATCTGTAACATTTGGTGTAAAAACATCTTTTTGCTGCTCATATGGGTAGAGCAGTGGTACTGCAGGCTAATTTGCATATTGGTTAACGGCTCTCCGCTGTGACGTGCTTCTCCACGGTTTCGTCACAGCGGCTG
>NW_013953032.1:101781-108754 GCF_001266775.1 Austrofundulus limnaeus
GTGTAGGTAAGGACATAAGAGTGTAAATAAATAACGCACCAATTGTGACACATTCGTTTGAAGACGTGGTTCTGCAGGTTTGTCATTCTGAGTCTTGCACTGGGTCAGACTCTGGCTCATACATGTAAGGCTGGATTGACAAGTCTACTGTTGACATCTTTATACTTTCTTGCTATCTGCCATCACTAGTATGTACCTTTTTATACATTCATTTTTGTACTGTACTTTACGGTGTATATATGTATATAAATAAGCATATGTGTTTATGTATATGTGTATATGTGCATTGGTACATTACTATATATCACGTGTATGTTGTGAGGTTTTGTTTGTTATCTTTTATTAATCTTTCATTATTCTTCTCAGCCTCTCTTGTATTAAGCTGCAGTAATGTGCAAATTTCCAGACTGTGGGATCAATAAAGTTTTATCTTATCTTATTTTATCTTAAAAACAGTTTTTAGTCGGTAGATAACTGTGTTTTTGCTATGAAACTACAAACATGGCCGAACGGGGTGGAGTCGAATGCTCAGCGACCTGGAGGGGGCAGGGTGTGAAATATCTCACTTGTATTTAAAGAGACCGCACCAAAACAGCTTGATCTGAGACGCAGCTCAGAACAGGGGTAAAACAAGGAAAGCAAGGAGTCTGTGGAACAACAAAAACAAGGAATTAAGACCAAAGCATTGCAGTTTTATTTTAAATAGACCATAAGTGAATGATTTAGACGTGAAAAAGAAGGATTTAAAAGCATGATATGAGACCTTTAATGTTCTTTTGTTTATTTCCAAATGCCTTCATGGTCTAGGCCCGTACGACTTGCTCCAGTTCTACATTTTCTCAGGTCAGCAGATCAGTTCCTGTTTTGTCTCACAGTGAAAGAAAAGGCTGAGAGGTGACCGTGTGTTTTCAGTCACTGCTCCTGAACTGTGGAATGAACTGAATGTACACATCAAACAGACCGACTCACTTCCTGTTTTTAAATCTTCTCTTAAAACACTTTGTTTTTTCTCTTTGGCTTGTAGCTCAGCTTTGGATGTTGGTTTTCATTGTGTTGTTTGTTGTTTTCATTATTGTAACTGTTATTTGTAAAATTTTAAATAGTTTTTATTATTGTTTTTATAAGAATTTTATTCTTATGCTTCATTTTGTATTTGTGACCCATCACATCGAAATGAGGATTAAGTCTAAAAGTTGTATTTGGAGAAATAGGCAAATATACTATAGTGTTTTGATGAAAACGCTTGCATAACTTCATTTTGTCAAAATATAACTAATAAATGTGTTATCAACATATCATTTCAATGAACTGTCTGAAATATCATCCTAAAAATTTTTGAAGCACTTTTTAGAGCAATAGCACAAAAACAACAACAAAAAAAACTGATTTTGAGGAAAAACACCTTAAAATTTTGAGATTTTCACTGGAAGCTATCAAAGCTTTTCTTTCTTTCCAGCTGGGAAATCTCAATATTCAAAAACTATTTGTGGTTTCTTTTTTAAAATGACATTAAAAATCCTCATTAAAATTATATAGAATTAGGATTTAGACCAAATATTTATGCATTATTGTAACCAACAAGACAAATTAAACATCTCTGGATCTACTAATGATATCAGGATGATCTAATTATCAAAATGTAGCTTTTAAAGCCAAGAATCTGAAATATGATTAGGTCATTTTGACCAAATTTGACTTAATCCTTATTTCGATGTGATGGGTAACATTTAATCAATGTACAGCACTTTGGACAGCAGTGTTGTTTTTTAAAGTATTTTATAAAGCTGTTGTTGCTGCACATGTATCTTTTGTATCAATCACAGACCAGAGTAGTGATGGGATGAATGGCTCTTTGAAGGGATCCAGATCACATAGAGCCGTTTGCTTCTTAGAGCCGTTTGATTTTGAACAAGTTACGTCTTCACATAAGAAAATACGTCATCGTGTCTAGTGAATGTGATGATGTCATCACGTTACGTGGGTAGGAACATGTTTTGTCAAGCAGACCCACCCCCCCACCACCACCATCACCCCCGAGCTGCTGTACTCCACCATTCTGCTGGTTTTCCATGAGAAAGCAAAGCAGGTGTTTTCAGGATGAAAAAATAAAGTTAATACAAGGAATTAAAAAATAAAACTACAAACAGCTCTTTACTGCCTGTGACTCAATTCAAAAGATTTGGATCGTTGATGAACATCACATCTCTACATAGAGGGTTTTTTTTCCTTTCTGCTCTCGGAGGAGTAAGACGCTTTTTTCCTTCTCTCCTGCCCTTCCTTATCTTCCCTGCTTTGCTGCTGGGGCCTTCTCTACATTTTTCATCTGAAACATGGAATTATGGATATTTTTATTTTTATGGATTTGGTTAGCTGGTCTCTCAATAAAATTTTTGGAACAAAATTTATTTTTCTTCCTCCATGGGAGGACATGTCGAAGGTGAGACCTCTGTTCCTCTGTTCTGGATATACCCCGATCACTGGATTCTACAGATTGGCTTGGTGGTCTCCTGGTGTTCTACAAAACATTGTCAGTGGCTTTTCATCTCCTGGCTGACTGACCAACTGGATGGACGGCCGTATTCTATCAGAACTCGGACATTTTGCCTTGAGTGAGCTGGACTCGGTCTGCAAGTGGTTCTATTTAGGGTCGCGGGCCAGCTGTGGTCCCCGGACTTTTCTGGCCAGATGGAATTCATCTTGGAGAAAGCTGATGGATCGGCTCGGCGGTATGTGTCCACACCATTTTGTCTGATTGGATTTGTCACCTTGAGATGCACCAGCAGACATTAAAGGCAGATGGAAAATTGTTATTGTCTGCCTGTCCCTTTTGTTCCCAAAACAACTGATTACAGAATCTGGATCTCCCCGACAATGGCCTTGATCTGTTGACTAAATTCATCCTGGCTGGATCCTGTCAACAAGGCTCTGCCCCCTCCCTCCCCCCCTCCTCCCTCACCCGTATGATCTGATTCCTGAGAAAGCTGAGGGTCCACAGAATGAACAGTTTACCGTCAATATTCTGAACTTTGGCTGCGTCGGCTTTGGGGACTGGATTCTTCGGGCCCCCTAATCTCAATTACTCCTCTGGCTAATAAATCTGCCCTATGCAGAGGTTTTTTTCTTTTTCATAAACACCATAGTGTGTCACAATGTTGATATAATATGATGATTTTGTTTTTTTTTTTTCCTCATCTTCCTTTCCCTTGTGTGGTTTTCGGTTTCCAAGAATGGTGCCATGGTAGGCAGCCTGTTACTGCATCTCCACTGTTTTGAGCCACTGTAATGTTCAAATTTCCCCACTGTGGGATCAATAAAGCTTTATTTTATCTTATCGCATCTTATCTTACAACTCTGGTTCACGTTGCCACTGAAAGTATTGTTGAAGAGTCGATATACCATACCATACCATACCATACCATACCATACCATACCATACCATACCATACCACTTTTATATATAAAGCACTTTAAAAAGCACAAGGCCAACCAAAGCGCTGTGCAGTAGACAGACACACCAGGACATAGTTAAAATTACAGTCAAAATACAAATAAAAATATGGAGCATTTATATTTACAGTACACATAGAACAGAGTTATGATACACGGTGAGGTTTTACACCATCTCAGTCAGACTTAAAGGCAAGCGAGTAGTAGTGTGTTTTTAAACGAGACTTGAAGACAGTGAGGGAAGGAGACTGGCCTGTAGTGGTAGATCAGTCCACATTTTTTGGACCTGCTGCACAAAAGGATCTGCCACCTCTCAGTTTGAGATGAGAGTTAGGAACGTTCAGAAGCAGATGACCAGATGATCTAAGAGAGTGCTGTGGGACATGTGGATGCACTGGACCTGAGAGGTAAGAGGGGACGGAGCTGTTTAGGCATTTAAAGACATACAGGAGGATCTTAAAGTGAATTCTGAAATGAACCAGAAGCCAGTGAGGAGATGCTAGAACAGGAGTAATATTTTCTCTTTTACTTGTGCCAGTTAGAAATCGGGCTGCTGCATTTGTAAACGACCAATGGGAGACTGGCTGATTCCATATAGCAGAGCATTACAGTTATCCAGCCTGGATGTAATGAACACATGAATTACTGTCTCCAGATTTCTTTTAGACAGGATGGGCTTTAACTTGGATAGTCTCCTCAGCTGAAAAAAAAACAGGATTTAACAATGGAGTTTACATGACTGTTTAATTTCAAGTACGGATCCATTTTTTACACCTAGGTTGTGTTATGTTTCGTCTGGGTTCATGTTTTTATTTTGACTTTATTCTGATTTTTGTCATGTTCCTCTGTTTTCTTCCTCCTGTTTGCCTTTGCTCCAGCCCCGCCCACTCACACCTGATACTCATGCTTCTCCCCCAGGTGTTCCCTGTTTGTGCTTATTAGTCTCACCTTTATATTCTGGGTCTTGTCTTCACTTCCCTGTCGGGTCATTGTTTGGTTATGTTCGGTATTGTGCCTTGTCCTGTCTTGCCACGCCACTCAGAGTTTTTTGAGCTGCCCAGTCAGCACCTTTTTGTTCAAATAAATACTTTGTTTTTTGGAGACTTGCAACTGCCTGAATCATGGGTTCATTCCTGCCTGAGATTCATAACAGGTTGGTGACAAGTTGTTTTTCAAACAGGGCCAGAGTGAAAAGGTCAATTCAAGTGTTACTGTTTGTGACTTCTGTTTTCTTCTCATTAAAGTTTAGGAAGTTTAAAGCCATCCAATCCCTGATGTCAGCCAGGCAGTCAAGAAGAGGTTAGATGCAGTGTGGGCCAGCCTGTTTCAGAGGAAAGTAAATTTGACAGTCGTCCGCATAAAGATGAATTAGTATGCCATGTTTATGAAAGATTGCACCTAGTGGCAGTAGGTATAAGGAAAAAAGAAGGGGTCCCAGGATTGAGCCCTGTGGTACTCCCCATTGAAATGGTGCTGATGAAGACATGAAGTCCTTGATGTTAACACAGAAGTGTCTATCTGTCAGGTAGGACGAACCAACTGAGGGCTGAACCTGTGATACCCACCTCCTTCTCCAGCCTGGAAATGAGGATGTTATGATCAATAGTGTCGAAGGCTGATGTGAGGTCTAATAGCACAAACAGGACAGATTCATCAGAGTCTAGGGCTAAAAGGATGTCATTAAACACCTTCAACAGAGCATGTAATGATATGTAAACTACAAGCTGAGTCTGAGAACAGTCCTTGAGACCCCTGAGATCTCAGTCAACAATTTTAGAAGAGGAGAGCATAAAATGGCCTGTGGATTAAAAACGGTAGCATGATGTCTCAGTGGTTAGCACTGTGGCTTCACAGTAAAAAAGGTCCTGGGTTCTCTCCTTGATTTGGACTTGAGGTCTCATTGTGTGGAATTTGCTTGCCAGGCCTTCCCTGTAAAACAGATCTGTGGTCTCAATGGGCTTTGCCTGGACAAATAAAGGTTAATTACACAGATGAAGAAATAAATCTACTGATGCTTTTAATAATAACCTTTACCATGTAAGTCAATTGAGAAGCAGTTAAAATGAACAAAACAAACATAAAACAACAAAGATGAACAAAAACACAAAACAGCAGAAACATAAAACCATTAAACATCAGTTTTTGTTCCTCCTAACAAATGAATGAAAATATATTGAAGTTATTTTCAACAAGAGTAACTAATATTATTTTTAAATGTAATTCTATAGAAATACAGTGGACATCATGGCTAAATGAGCAACAGATAAGATCATTCAAATCATTTGTAAAATTGAGCAGTAAAAATGATGTGAAAAAGCTGCATTTTGCATGTTTGCACAGTATTAACCTTGTATTGTCCTGTAAAATTATAACCTTTCAAATTGACCATGTAGCTGCTTGAAAATACATCTTTATTTATTAATTTTTTACATTTTTTCTACAATAAATAAGACGGTCTTTTCGAGCTTTGTAAGCTTGATAAAAATATCAGAATGAAAAGCTGAATGTGAACCATCAGACACCTCGATTTAACCAGGGTTTCTTTCTCCCATATTGTCTCCAGGTTACCATGCTGTTTAAACCACAATTCAACATGAGGTCAGGGTCTGCAGTGAACATCCCACCACTACAGCTACACTGTGTCCATGTGTGGTAGGGGTGTGTTGTGATGAGACAGACGGTATGAGGAGAACATGACAGATGCTGTCCCCCCCACCCAACTGCAGGCTGGCTGCCACAGGTTAAAGGTCTGTCTGCTGTATGCATGGGCACCCAAGAGATGAAGAGGACTCCATGGTCCAGTCAAGATGGTCAAAAGAGAAGCAAATCTTCAAATGTGTAACTGTCATGTTAATTTGTGTATAACAATACTGTATTCAACGAGTTCTTCTTGTTCAGAACATTTAGTAAAGTGTTGATGTTGTAACTTAGCAGAGCAGGATCCTACAGTTGGTGTCTCTGCATTCAGGGTCACATATGTACAGTGAATGCATACATGTATAAATATACACATGGTAACTAAGTTGGTGAAAGAAGTCTGAGCTTCTTTGAGAGGTTTAAAGGTACCGACTGAATTCTTGGACTCATCTCAATGCAGAGCTTGGAGCTTGGAACTAATCTTCTGGAGAGGGTCTGGACTTTATTCCAGGCAGGAGTTGCCCAGGATATAAGAAATGGTAGGGGAGGGCTTACCCCAGTAAATGAGGATGTGGTTTCTCTTATCCTTCAAGAGAAAGAAATGGTTCTGACTGTTCTTTGAGCATCCAGCCCTTTGAAGGGCTCAGGTCAGACTCTGGAAGATGCTCTATTTGGAGCCCGTACAATCAGCTTTGAATGTAATTTACCGGTTAAAATATGATAAATTATACATAATTAGCAATATCACACAAAGCAGGTGTGAATGCAGCTTTTTAATTAGGACCAAAAACTAATAAATCTTTACTTCAAACCATTGAAGAAGAACCTCAGCTTAGCCTGTTAGCTTTAGCATTAGCCCAACGCTATCACCATATATATATATATATAT
>NW_013953032.1:109047-112121 GCF_001266775.1 Austrofundulus limnaeus
GATGATAACATCCGAAGCGGGTGTCTCCTCTCTGTCAACGCTCTCTGGTTTCATTTAAGAGTCGATCATCAGATATTGTCCAAGATTAACCTTCAGGGTGGATATAGCTCGCTAGCAGCCTCGCACCGAGGACCTATCCACGTCATCATTTACCCAGAATGCTTTGTGTGGAAATAAAATGGCTCCGTCTGTGTTAAAATATTTTTAAAATTTTACAAAACTAAGCAGCCTACAGTATTTTTAGTCTTTATTTAAAGTCAAAATATATGTTTGTCAAATATGGTCGAATGTTACAACTAATAGGGTATCCCTTTAAGAAGTTAAAAAACAAAACAAGTAGATGTCTGTCTTCAGCCTCAAAATACATAGAATTTCACTTTTTTTTCTCTTCATCCTGACCTGGATGACTGAGAATCTTCAGTAGTATGTTACTAACAGGTCAAACTGTACCGTTTACAAAGTTAGGGACAGGACCCCACTGTGGGTCACAGAAAAAAAAGGGGTCCTGAGATAATCTCTGTAAGAATGTATTCACACCAGAAAAGAACTGCACCAGAGTTCATTTGGAAACGGACCAAAGCCACCTCAAAAATGGGTCTCCGTCTGGTTGTTTGATCTGCACTGGGATTCATGAGTGTATTCACACCTGAATAAAAGGTCCAAACCAATGGGGGAAACTAACTCTGGTCCGTTTAAAGCGGACCAAATGTGTCCGGTGTGAATACACCCTAAATAAAAATAAAAGTAAAGCTGTGACCCTTTGTCTTCATCTTTCTGCTGCTTCCTTATCCTTCCAGCAGATAGTCTGTCCAGTTTCCACTCGGCTGGTTAACAGCATCAGAGATGGTCATTATTAATCTGGGTTTAATCTGATGAAGCTGTCATATGATTTAGTAGGGCCTCTGTAGAGCAGCATGTTTGCTTTGGCACAAATGTTACGCCGGATGGTCTACACAAGTTGTAGCATTTATCCAGGCTTGAGTTCAGCACCAGGAGGACACAGAAAAAGACTTTTTAAATAGTTGGGTTATTTTTACTGCAATTGTTACAAAGTTTAATAGACATATGGGGGAAATATAGTATGTATTTAATCTAATTAGCTGCGTTTCCATTGCAAATGTGCACAAAACTTTGTCGATATTCTGTTAATGTCGAAAAACACAGTTTCGCAACTGCAGTGTTTCCATTAAGTAAGAAATGCTATTAAAGTCTCACGTGAATACGTTTGTTCTTGCGATAAGTCATTACAAACATGGCGACGATGGATGTAAACACATAGCATGTTGCTACCACGACACTAGCGCTCATCATCAGAGGAGACGTCGGCGTCTTTTATCGAGGCTTTCCAGAGACAAGTCCCTACTTGGGAGCGGCTACGTATGCTGTGTTTTTGGGAAATTGTAGTCGGTGAGTTTAATACTTTATTTTACTACTTCTGTGACATTACTACTTATTTCCTGTTGTCTTCTTCATCATCGTCTTTTTCACCAGTAGAAACAGACGGTTGTTGATCACGTGTCTCCTGTGATGTGAAAAAAGTGTTTCCATTGCAGTTTTGCGAAAAACACCAGTTTCAATATGAACAAAAAACCACCTCATCCTAGTGCAAAAACATTTTCTTGAAAAATGTAATTATTTTCGAAATTAACGTGTTTCCATTGAGCAAATTTATTTTTGAAATTCTAATTTGCGCATTTTCATGGTCAGTGGAAACACAGCTAGTGTGTTGTCAGTAGCTAGTTTTACGTGCACAAAGGTATTGTATTTGGATTAAAAAGTCTGAATGTATTGTATGTACTGTATTGGCCACTCGATGATAATGAGCACTTACATGCTGGTGCATGTAGGCTTTTATTCAGAATACAAGTACTGACAAGCAAAGAGATGTAATAATGTTGGAGCTAATAATGCTTTAACATGGGGGTCAAAAGAAAAGTTTAAGAACCAATGAGAAAATGGTGCATCTCTTTAGGAATGTGTGTTGTGTACCAGAATGAGTTGTGTAATGTTTGCAGTGACTGTGCACACACATTCACACAGACCTGGGTGCTGGGTGGGGTAAATAATGCATCCTATTTTTAGAGGACTGTTCCAATTTGTGCTCCGTTTCTGTGAACCCAAACAGAGTGAGAGCTAATCAGCGCCGCTTCCCCACAGCCACAAAGAGCAGAGCTGCAGCCTGGATGTTCCTGTGATGAGAAAATACCTGCAAAACCCTGCAGCTTAGCAAAACAAGACCTTCATCATCACAAATCTCTCATTCAAATCTTTAGAAATGTATTAGCATTTATATATATTCGAGACTAGCTGGCATATCATTTTTTTTTTCATTTTGAGACGGCTGCATTTGAATGAAAGCACACTAAATTCATTTTACAATAAAATGCTTTTAAGGGGGTGGGAGGTGGTTTTATGTATTTCCCGGGCCCATAGTTCAGTTCTATACCAAAATCAAATACCTTGAAATTGGCCTTCTACCATTTTTTTCCTTTTAAGTGTCCTGTTTGGCAATATGAACCTCAGAATTGGTGTCTGAGTATCCAAATGAAGCCCAACAGTTTTACTTTCACAAGTCCAGCAAAATGGCATTTCACCATGATGCTCTACTTGATATATATTGAAACCTTTATTATAAATTCTTTTGGGATTAATTAGTTATAATGGACATAGACTGAAAAGTAAACAGAGAATTTTTTTTTATATACTACAGTAAATAAGAAAAATAAGAGAAAAATAGGAGCTGTAAAGAGAAACTGATAGAAATTATACAACATGTGAAATGAACACCAATAACACACAGGACAACACACCCGACATCTGACAAAATGAAGAGAACAAACAACCAGCAACCAAACATAAACATATGTTTGTACATATACCCACAAACACATATATAAACATACACACACATGTACACATCCACATCTACGCACAATAATTATAACTTTATTAATTAGTATACACAAAACACACACACCCATACACACAACCAGGCACATACATACATACATACATACATACATACATACATACATACATACATACATACATACATACATACATACATACAAACA
>NW_013953032.1:113846-121215 GCF_001266775.1 Austrofundulus limnaeus
CATACATACATACATACATACTGTACATACATACATACATATATACTGTATATATACACACTGTATATAAATATACACATACTGTATATACATCCAGTGATTGTCAGAAACCCCAGCATCCAAATGTCTTCTACCATTTCCGACACTCCCACTTCAGCACATATTCACAACAACACTTCAGGGGAGGGGTGCTCTGTGGTGTGGGGGCTCAGCTGCAGACTGAGCTCCAGGGAGGAGCTATCTATGTACAATAAGTGGAGCTTTGTACCAGCAGGTCCACATGGCTACCACTGGAGTTTCAAGGATTTCTCAAACATGAATGAGTCAAAGCGACAATCTGAGTATGTTTTTGATGAGGTAATGACATTATAAAGATCAAAGCCCCCCCCACCCAAGAAAAACATATTTTACCATTCAGTATAAACATTCTGGTCAAAAGGAAAAAAAATGTATAGGTCTTCTAGACGGGTTCTTCTCTAATGAAACGTTTTGTCTCTCTTCCAAGAGACTTCTTCAGTCTGAGAGTTTCAGGCAAAATTCAGGCTTTTGAGTCCTGCCTCCATGTGACTGATACTCACAAATTTTGAAATTTTCAAAATTTGCAAAAAAATAAATAAATAAAAATTTGAATGTAGACTGTTTCCATCTAGTTTCCCTCTTGACTGTTTGATGCCAATAAATGAGGCTACGCAACATGTGATTACGTCAGATGAGGCTGACGTAAAATAGGTGTTGTGAACGACTCTCAGATACTAAAACACCAAATCTGAGCTCAGTATCTGTAAAGCTGGTTCAGTTCTAATCGTGTGTTTTATTGTCAGACAGCTGTGGCTGCTTTAAAGTTAGCTCATTTTCAGACTACTGTTACATATCAAGATGATATTCTTTTGAATGTATCTCTACAACTTTTACCTTTAGGAATTAATTTCATTCTAGATGGCTGCCACAACGATCCAACATTAGGAAAATTTAAGAAGTCAGTTTTACAGACATTGGGCCTCATGCAAGAACATGTTCTTATCCTTACTTTTGTTTGTACCAAGGGATCGTACGAACATGCCACAAATTCTCCTAAATCACTCGTACGCACAACTTAAGACCAAATCTGTGCGTACGAACAGTTCTTACGTGAGGCCCAATGAGCAAAAATTTGGAGAGGTGCTAACAGATCATGGGAGAGCCTACGTATCTAACAGGATTTTGCAGGAACAGACCCAGGGTGCAGGCAGGCTCAAAAAATAGAACAAAAGATTTATTAAATAACAGAAAAACTGCTGATGAGGCAGCACAAAATTACAGGTATTCACTAGGATCACACAGGCAGGGGAAACACAACACAATGAACCGACACAAGACTGTGACAAGACAGGACTTAAATACACTGACAACTAATGGGTGAACTGAAAACACCTGGTGAGAAACACGAAGGTGACAACCAGACTAATGGGGAGCAGCTGGGCTGAGACACACTGGGGAAACATAGAAACACTAGGAAAACCAAGGTGAACACTGACAAACCATGACAGTACCCCCCCCCCAACGATCGTCTCCCGACGATCAACAAGGAGAGGGCACGGAACAAGGGGTGACAGGACAAAACAAACTCAAGGATAAAACACAGAAGTCTATGGGAAACAGTCAGAAAAATCATCCCACACAGGGCAGGAGTCCAGGGGGACGACCAGGGAACCACCCATGGCGAGACCTGACAGGAGCAGACACCGAGCCCCAGGAGGAGGCGGAGGCAGACGCAGAGCCCCAGAAGAAGGCAGAGGCAGACGCCGAGCCCCAGGAGGAGGCAGAGGCAGACACCGAGCCCCAGGAGGAGGCGGAGGCAGACGCAGAGCCCCAGGAGGAGGCAGAGGCAGATGCAGAGCCCCAGGAGGAGGCGGAGGCAGACGCGGAGCCACGGGAGGAGGCAAAGGCAGACCCACAGGAGGAGGAGGGAGCAGAAGCAGAGCCCCAGGAGGAGGCGGGAGCAGACGCGGAGCCAAGGGAGGAGGCGGGAGCAGACGTGGAGCCAAGGGAGGAGGCGGGAGCAGACGTGGAGCCAAGGGAGGAGACGGGAGCCAATGAGGAGCCGTCGGAGGTTGGCGGAGCAGGAGACTTGGCGACGGCGAACACAGTCGACAGAGGGGACGAAGAGGTGAAGGCAGCCAACCCAGGCAACATAGAGGCGAAGGCAGCCGACCCAGGTGATATGGAGGCAACGACAGCTGACCCAGGCAACATGGAGGCGACGACAGCCGACGCAGGCGACATGGAGGCAACGACAGCCGACCCAGGCGATGAGGAGGTGATGGGCGACAACCCAGGTGATGAGGAGGCGATGGGCGACATGGAGGCAACGGCAACCAACCCTGATAACGTGGAGGGGCCGGCAGCCGACCCACAAACCTCAAGAATCGCCGACACAGGAGCCATCATTGAAACCGCCGATTCAGAGACCACCGACTCTAAAATGACCACCGGGACCACCGACTGTGGAACCATCGACTCCAGGGCCACCACCAGAACCACAGACTCTGAGACCACCGACTGTGGAGCTGCCGAGACCACAGACTGCAGGTCCACCGAGACCACCAACTCGGGAACTGGGACCATAGACTAAGGGGATGCAGGAACGGAGTCAGGTGTGGTTTCTTCAGTGGACACAGCAGTGAACCCAGCGGCAGGAACAGCCAGGTCAGGTGCAGGAACCCCAGAAAAAAGACAGGGGTGGGAGGGTGGGTGAAAAAACCCCTCGAGAGCCGCTTCTCTCGGAGGAGAGATCCCCGAGAGACGGGCAGCCGCCTCAGCCAATCTTTCCTGCACTGCAGAAAAATCTCATTCATGCCCCCAAAAAATTCTTGCCTGCAGGCTGGGTACTTGGTCGGTTCATTATATCAGGATTTAGCAGAAATAAACCCAGGGTGCAGGCAGGCTCCAAAAGTAAAACAAAAAAATTATTAAAGTAACAAAAACTGCTGTAGAGACAGTTCAAACTCACAGGGACTCTCAAGGATCACACAGGCAGGGGGAACAGAACACAATGAACCGACAAAAGACTGAGACAAGACAGGACTTAAATACACTGACAACTAATGGACAAACTGAGAACACCCGGTGAGAAACACGAGGGTGACAATCAGACTAATGGGGAGCAGCTAGGCTGAGACACACTGGGGAAACATAGAAACACTAGGAAAACCAAAGTGAAAACTGACAAACCATGACATTATCGAATGGGATCATGCACAATGTTTTCTTTAAGGTTTCACCAAAACAAGTATACCTCCATACCTCCTCATCATAACATCATCAAAGTTTTAGACTCAGATGTGGAAGACAACAGCAGATACTGAAGGTGTTCCTTCGAGAACTTTTTCTTCACCTTTGTTTGGTTTTGAAATAACGCACTCAGGACATGTAGAATGATGAAATCTCCCCTCAGCTGTAGATGATTAGAATGAGTGATGAGGTTCATTCCTCCTAAAGTCTGGGCTCCCTGTAGCTGCTCTCAGTGCTCTTTTCTTCCAGGCTGCTGACCTGAATGTGACTCTAACTGCTGACTTTCATCACAGCTCACATGCTCTGTTGGTGTGTGTGTGTGCATGTGTGTGTATGTTTTTGACCATTTTTCCAGTGAGGACACATTGTTGGTGGGTCAGGGTTAGGACTAAGGTGTGAACTGAGTTTAGACTAGGTTTAGGGTCAGGTATGTACTGAGGTGGTTAGATTTAGAGTAAGGGGTCCGAAATGACGAGTAAATGAACAGAATTAAAAGCAAAGTCCCCAGGAGGATAGAATAATACGTGTGTATATGTGTATGTTTGTGTGTGTGTGTGTGGGTGTGTGTGTGGTTGTGTGTGTGTGTGAGTGCACTTTGATACAAAACCTACTGTATTTATTCGTGTATACTATCTCATGTATAATATGATCTCATGTATAATATGATCTCATGTATAATACGACCCCCCTTTTTTGAGCTTAAAAGCATAAAAACTTAATCCTCAAACTACCTCCAATTTCATCCAGACTTCAAGATTTTTCAGCCTTTGCAGTCTTTATACATGTCAGTAAAATGATCATTGGACTGCTCATTTTATTTTAACAACATATGTACTAAAAGGTATTTTGACAACAAATATTTATCAGCTGTAGCAGCATCATATGAATTCTGGCATTTTACACATAGTCCACCAGGAGGCGCCAACACAAAAGTCAGAGACTTCACATGAGATTTGGACCATCTTGTGGGGGAAAAGCAGATTACTTCCTACTCGTGAGCGCCCCCTCTGGTGGAGAAACTTTTTTCAGGGATACAAACTTTTTCAGAACACCGGTAGACGGCAGCCATTACAGACGAACATGTGTTTGTTGTTGTTCAAGGAGCGGCTCGGTCACACACTAATGTCATTAGTTTGTTATCATTACTAATGGTGCGTTCACACCGAATGCGATTTCAGCTTCAAAATCGCAGCCAACGCTGAAGTTTGAAGCTCGTGCACTTTGAGGTCAGACGCAGGACATCTGCGCTGCACGGCGACAGCCGCCCCGCCCCTCCCTCCTCTGTCGGGCTGTTTAATGTCGGACGAGGAAGTGGCTTTGCTTTATTTACAGACAGCCAGAACGTGTCACGTTCATCAGATAATTAATTCATAATTAATTCACCAGATAATTCAGAGAAGAGGCTCACAGCTGCTTTCAGGACTATTTTTTCAGTCTGATGAGTCGCTGCCACGCATTGCTGCGGATCAGGACACGACTGCAGGCACTCATTTTAGCTAAAGAGCAGGAGCTCTGTCTGTTTCAGGTTAGTGGACCTCATTCAGTAAACTGTCCCGTCGGGAAATATGTCGCTACGTCACACAGTGGAGTCTCTCTGATTGGTTGACGCTGCGCGTCGAGCTGCAAAAGTTCAGATTTCCCAACTTCAGCGATTTGGACGATTTGGACGATCTGAGCGTTCGACGCTCAGATCGTCCAAATCATTCAAATCGCGCTGCTCTAATCGCGCTTGAGGCGCCGCAGCACTTCCCGACGTTGCTTGAAGCGCCTCCACCATAGACTTTGCATGTAAACCTGCTGCTCCTGACGCTGAAATCGCGTTTGGTGTGAACGCACCATAAGGTGCAGTAATACCGTTTGCCCCCTTTTTTCCACATCATGTCTCCTGCCTGGATCTGTTATTATCTCGCTCTGAAGAACAGAGGAGTGTCAGAGGTGAGCTCGTTTCAGCTGCTTTTTACGACGTGGTCTCATTTCCAGACTCAATAATTTTGTGAATGAAGCCGATATTTCAGTTAAAATACATAAGTAAAAATATTTATCCGAGTATAGTACTACCCCCCAACTTTATGGATGATTTTATGGATTTAATTTTACATATTATACTTGAATAAATACGGTAAGTGTGGACATTTTGTAGCCTGGTAAAAAACAGACCCTGTCCTTCCCTTTGTTTCATACGAGGGTCTGGACTCACGGCTATAGAGGAGTGATTCTTGCTGGAGGCGTGGCCTCTGTTGAAGTTTAAAATGATTGGATCGGTTGGCCGCAACCTATGTCGCTGTGAAGGAGGCTAAGCTAAGAAGCTAACAGGAAATCGTGTGCGCTCTAAACGACCCTACTGAGAGGAGAGAAGTAACAAGACGACTGTAAATGAGAGCTGCTGCTTTGTCAGACAAATGTATTTTAATTCGAAGCCTTATCAACACAGACTGGCTTCATTTACTTCCTCCACTGCTGTATGCTAAACTAACTAGCAGACACTGCGCAGAAAGTTGACGTCTTTCAAAACGCCGCCTTCTGTTTGCTGATTGGCCCGGGTAAAATAAACTACAAGCAGACACTGTGCAGAAAATCAACGTTCTGTTCTCTGATTGGCCCGAATGAAAATTCTCCCGAAGAAATCCTTTTTTATGGGAGAAATCCCAGACGGAGCAGACAAGGGAAACTAGAATTGAGCAGAGCTGCATAGGAAGGCAAGGGGCAGGCTAGACATTTTCTCTGTCCTCACTTTCTTTGCAGCTCTGCTGTGCTCTACTAGTCAGGTTTAGAGGTATGGTGTGAATTAAGTTTTGGTTCAGGTTAAGGTTAAGAATAGACTAGAAATGGTTAGTTTTAAGGAAAATGTCTGGGTTTGGCATAAATAAAGTTAGAATAATGAGTGGAAGTCAATACAAAGTCCTCAGTTTGATGCAAATATAAGTATGTGTGTGTGTTTAGACAGCACCTAAACTAAACTCATGTTTGGCTAGAATTCAGCTGAAAGAAAAAAAATCAGGCATCACATGTGCAGCCTTGGTGTACACAAAGGAGCTCACGTGTTGCAGAGTCTAGGCTGGTTTCTGTCCAAGACTCTTGTGTTGAACTCTGATGAATGATGTAGGACAGAACCCAAAATCACCATGAGGAAGAAAATGAACAAATATGGACATGGTCTGTGTATGCAGAGGCTCTAAATACTCTTTGGATTGGATTAACTGCATCGCACTTTGGCTCAGTGCTGCATGAACGCATTCATCACGAAATCCAAATGTGTTTCCTTTCTTTTCATTGTGCAGCACTTATTGGTCAGCAGCCACTGTGATGGTCTGGTTCATGGTCCAGGTCTGGTTCATGGTCCAGGTCAGTCTTCTCTGTTGTCAGGCACTAAAAGCTTCACTAACAGACCACCCATACACCCATAGACTGACTTCATGGACAACACAAACGTTCTCACAATCACATGCACTGATAATAGTTCAGCTCTACACCAGATTCAGTCATCAGGCCAGAAATTAACCAATGATTCAGTTAAACACAGCTGTCAGTCACATGACACGGCACTGACAGGAAATGTTAAACTCAGAAGCTTCTGGCTGAACTTTAGCTGAGCTGAAGGGGCAGCTTTAATCACAGATTAAAAACTAAATTGCTTTTCTTTCTCTGAAGCCTAAATAAAAGAACAAATATTGACAGGTTTAAATTCATTCATTATGACGAATCATTCAGTCTGATTGAACAGGAAACTTTATCCAGAACCATTGTAAAGAATATCTGCAGCTGTAAAATGAAGCAAGTTTAAATTGATACTCAAAAACAGTTGATCCCTGGTTTTGAATGGGTCAGGATCAAATATGGGAAAATTGTATGAGAATATTATGAATAAATATTGAGAATAACTGGATAATCCATGTGTGGTTCTGAAAGAAAGTGCTCAAAAATGTGACATCATGCATGTAAATGTGCTGTGTTTCCATTGCAAATGTGCGCAAAACTTTGTCGATATTTTGTTAATGTTGAAAAAACACAGTTTCGCAACTGCAGTGTTTCCATTAAGTAAGAAATGTTATTAAAGTCACGTGAATACGTTTGTTCTCATGATAAGTCATTACAAACATGG
>NW_013953032.1:121360-123140 GCF_001266775.1 Austrofundulus limnaeus
ATTGTAGTCGCTGAGTTTACTATTTTATACTACTTCTGTGATATTACTACTACTTCTACTTCCTGTTATCTTCTTCATCATCGTCTTTTTCCACCAGTAGAAACAGCCGGTTGTTGATCACGTGATTCCTGTGATGTGAAAAAACTGTTTCCATTGCAGTTTTGCGAAAAACACCAATTTCTATACGGTCGAAAAACCACCTCATCCTAGAGCAAAAACATTTTGTCAAAAACCACAATTTTTTTAAATTGACGTGTTTCCATTGAGCAAATTTATTTTCAAAATTCTAATTTGTGCATTTTCATGGTTTTTGGAAACACAGCTACTGAAAATAAGATTTATGACGCTTCAACCTGAAGAACAAACTAACTGTTACCATCTGCAGAGGACTGCTGCAGCATGTTAGTGTCCCATGATGTGATCATGTTTTTGCTGCCACTCTCCTGCCATGGAATAACAGAGCCTGTGTTTTACTTTATGTAGTTGATTTTCGGTAAAATGTAGCCAACTTTGGAAAGTTTCTCGTTTTTTTACTCTTTGACACGATTTTCTTTTTGTTCTGCCATTATTATTGCTCTTTGATTTGCCTGCGTCTGCTTCTGTGAAGCGAGGCACGCCACGCTCTTCTTCTCTTGTAAACAAACCAACCGCAGACAATAGAAGCGAGTCTGCCCCCAGCAGTTCATGAAGTGCATTGCAGTTACAAATGAACATTTACGTGGTAAATAATATGATGTGTCGACATTAAAATTCTGCATCAACTTATTTTTATAATTGACGTCAACACCTATATAGACTAATAATGGCAGCCCTAATTTGTAGTGACTATTCTAAAGTCTAAAGTTGGTCTTGCGACCTGTCCAGGGTGTACCCCGCCCCTCGCATTGTGACTGCTGGATATGGGCACCAGTGACCCACGCAACCCTGAAAAGGAATAAGCGTGTACAGAAAATGGATGGATGGATGGATGGATGGATGGATTTTCTAAAGTCACTTCTCATATAAATACCAGGGGTCTCATTTATAAAGGATTGCGTGGAAACCATACTAAAAGTGAACGTACGGCCAAAACACAGAAATGGCGTACGTCAAAAAAATTCAGATTTATAAAACCGTGCGTACGCAGGTTTCTGCGCATCTTTCCTTTATAAATCACAGCCGCACGTCAGAGTTTGAGCACGAGGTCCTCCTTAGGTTCTACCCTCTACACGCCCACACTCAACCATAAACAGTCAATGTAAAGTACCTCATGAATGTTAAGATGTATTTAAATCAGTCAGCTGATCAGTGATTGGTTCAGACACGCTCCTTCATGTGTCTGGAGGTTGACAGGTGCTGACTGACAGCTGCTCACCTGAACAGATTGTCTGGAATTGACACAGATTTTCCCTCATTTTGCTTTAGAATAATCTAACCATTTTTATTAAAAAAAACCTCAGTTTCAAATTAATTTTCCCTCAGAGCCTGCAGGACGATAAAAACAATAAAAATTTAATTAAATAAGTCAGATAAAATTAGAAATAATTTCACCGCTCTTCTCCTCCTCATGTCCCCCTCCTTGCCTGCTCTGTTATCCTTGGCAGACATCCCCGCCCCGTGCGCACACACACACACACACACACACACACACACACACACACACACCCCGCGTGTGACAAACACGGACTTTAAACGTGAAGTTTTATGACATCCACACTGGTGAGGTGGATGCGCCCTGCACGTGTATCCAAAGGGTGTCTGTGGGTCAGGGTCATCTGAGGAGAAAGCAGATGAAGGGAAT
>NW_013953032.1:123542-125112 GCF_001266775.1 Austrofundulus limnaeus
AATCACAACCTTGGCGTAAAAAGTGGCGTACACAAGTTTCTGGACTCAAATTGTGCGTACGCCAGTTTTATAAATCCGACCCCAGAACATCTCAAACAGCTGCAACCCGTTTGTGAGTTCTGGTGTGTGGGTGCTTTGTATACATGTGGGGGTCATGTATGCTACCGCTATGTGATAGTTTGTATATCTCTGTGTGTGTTTATGGGGATGGAGGTCACTGTGTGTGTTGTGTGTGTCACATTCTGTGTGTGTTTTGTGATATATTTATTGTCTAAAGGCTTCAGGAAATGTGAGTAATTTAATTTTTAGCAAGAGTTTAGTGCATGAGAGTGTGTGAAGGTGGGATTTGCTGTTTATTTTTGAAAACAAGATTTTAAATCTGACTTCTTTTTTTTTTTGTCCACAAGAAGAAGTTTCCTTGCTCCATCTTGGGAATGTGTAAATTTTATAAAGAAAGGACCAAACAGTGTAGGCCAAGTAGAATGTGTTGTCTTTCTGTCAGAAGATTTCACAGGCGACTCTGTTTGTTACAAAATCATAGTGTTCAGTTTGTAAAAAAAACAACAACAACTATATAAGTGCAGAACAATTTGTATGATCTCAGATAAATTTCTCCTTAAAGACTCTACTGTTCAATAAATACTGTGTATCACAACAATGTTATGTTTTTATAAGTATCAAAAAATGTAATGAATTACGGCCACGTTACATTACAATAAATGCACTTCAGATGGTTGGAAAAAGCAAAAATTTGAGGAGATTTTTTTCAAAATGTTATGGATGTGTGTCTGGACCACACTGTGCTGCTGACACTCACTTATAGACACATATAGATGAGGGGGGTTGCTATGAGATAGTGGTAGAGCAGCCAACTTGGGACCAGAGTGTTATAGGTTCGACTTCCCACCATGCCCACATGTCATGGTGCCCTTGAGCAATTCACCCAAACCGCAACTGCTCCCGGGGCGCTAACACAGCTGTCAGCTGCTCCACTTGGGTGTTTCTCACGTGTGATGGATCAAATGCAGAGCACATTGTTGTTTTCATTGGTGGCGACACCAAAAAGATGTAATTCAACAAAGAAGAAGTGTTTAAAGTTTAACGTATCTGAAGACTGCTTAAAAACAGAAAGCATTCATAAAGGAGCTCCATGTTACTATGATAAAAGTGTCAGGAGGTTTTATATGAAGCACAACTTCAGGTTTTTAGGCTGCTCTTCGTTGCATGCATGCCATGATATTTTCACATATTTCATTTTGTATGACAACTTGGGCCCAGGCCACCACAACAGCTATTAAGCCAATTGCCTCTTTGTACAACCAAACATTAGCTGTGATTCCATTGCAAATGTGCACAAAACTTTGTCGATATTCTGTTAATATTGAAAAAACACAGTTTCGCCATTAAGTAAGAAATGCTATTAAAGTCACGCGTGAATACGTTTGTTCTCGTGATAAGTCATTACAAACATGGCATGTAAACACAAAGCATGTTGCTACCACGACACTAGCGCTCATCATCAGAGGAGACGTCGGCGTCTTTTATCGAGGCTTTCCAGAGACAAGTCCCT
>NW_013953032.1:125269-127001 GCF_001266775.1 Austrofundulus limnaeus
GTGTTTCCATTGCAGTTTTGCGAAAAACACCAATTTCGATACGGCCACAAAACCACCTCATCCTAGTGCAAAAAACATTTTGTCGAAAAACGTGATTCTTTTCTAAATTGACGTGTTTCCATTGAGCAAATTTATTTTCCAAATTCTAATTTACGCATTTTCATGGTCAATGGAAAGGCAGCTTATGAAAGTAATGAACAAAAAGCCAATAAGGTCTCATCATTGTCTAATCCTAAATAAACATAATCTAATGACTTTTGAAAGTTTCTGTAACCTATGTTTTCTTAAATTAATGTTTAAACGTTTTAAACTTACTGACCCAGTAAGTTAATTTATACAAAGGCAAAACAGCTACATGGTTACTAGAGGATCATTACAACAGCATAATCTGCCTAAGAAGAACTTCATTTGGTCAGACCACTCATACAAAAGTACAACATTGATGAACTTATTGCCTCCACAAATAAAAGCTGCACTTGAATTTCAAAAATTTATCCACATGACTAAATCTTGGTTAAAGGAAAACCAAAGATGTAATCATTTTTAGTATTCAAATTTAATGCATGAGAATAGTCTGTGTAGAAATGTATGTGTTAGTGAGTCAGTATTACAGTAACAAATCTTAGTATGTTAGCTAAATGCGAGAGGATGGAGAGGTACTGAGGACGTGTTTGGATAATTTTAGGAGATTTAAGGTTATTTATTGAATTGTTTTTGTCTCAGAATTTTAACTTGAATTTATTTTAATGTGTTGTATGTTTTTTGATCATTTTTATTACATGAATCTGTAAGCTGTATGGTTGGTTGATTTCATAAATTTGTTGGCAGAAATGCATATGTTTTTTAGTGTATGTGGATGTATAAATTGTATGCATTTTAATGTATAGAAATGCCCAACCACGGCCTGGAGTTGCAAATTAGCTGTAGCTATATACCATATTTTCAGACAATAAGCTGCACCCGCCATTTAAAAAAAAACCTGCCAACATTAACGTATAAGCCACTCCGGACTATAAGCCACACCCCCAACATAAAAAAAAACCCAGTACACCCAAAATCGTCACCAAAATAGGTTTAGAATTAAAACATAAAAAGCAAACCTTTAGGAATTAAAGTTCAGAGGAATACGGTTCTTTAACTGACCTTATTTTGGTAGTTTTCTTTAACAGTTTCTGGTCCAACAAAACGTCTCATTCATCTTCCTCCGGCGCACTGAAACCATCGAAGTCCTCCTGTTCAGTGTCGGAGTTAAACAAGCTSAGAAAAGCTGCGTCACACAGTGGTATCTGTTCAGTGTTGCTTTCTGTGTCGCTGTCCTCCTGGTGTAATGCTGGCTCTGAAGCGGCATCATAGGAAGATCTTCTATTCTTTTCCATGATGGGCGCGTTTGAATTTGAAGAGAAATATTTCGTCGTGTCTGTTGAAGATTAATTCGTCGTGTCATGTCTGCTACTAGCTAAAACAAAATGGTGCTTTTGTCTTCTTCCATTTATTCGCGGCAACCACACCTCCGGTTAAAGAGCCCCCTGGTGGCTGAAGAAAAAATCCACATATAAGCCGCACCGGACTATAAGCCACATGGTTCAAAGTTCAGGAAAAACGTTGCGGCTTATAATCCGAAAAATACGGTACTCTTTGTGCAATGCATCAGTTACAGATTTGATTCTGTTTCTATATTCCTGTATGCATTGTCCGTTAAATAAACATGAAATGAAATGAAATGAAATGAAAT
>NW_013953032.1:127614-128926 GCF_001266775.1 Austrofundulus limnaeus
GTGTGTGTGTGTGTGTGTGTGTGTGTGTGTGTGTGTGTTTGACTGTGTGAGACATGTCTGGCTTTAATCCATCCTGTACAGGAACTCTAACACGTGTTATGATGCTCTGTCTGCTGTTAGGTTGTGTGTCGGTGCATCAGAGAGGCAGTCAGATGGAGCTTATCTTCTCCACAATGCCCAACTCAGAGTTCATGAAAACACACGTGACATTCCTGTCTGAGTGTGTTCTTAGACATATACAAGACGTGGTCTCAGATTTGACTGGTTTCACTATGTTTGAACTCAACATATTGGATAAAGTGGAAGTGTATAAGCTGCAGGTCGGAAGACTTCACGTGAGATTTTAAGGTCTTTACAAACCAAAACATGTAACACCGGAGCTTGAAGACCTGCCTGAGTGTTTCACATCATCAGTAAAATGTTTTACTTTTTATTGAACTTGGAGAACAAGAGGTGTACGTACAGAAAACCAAATAGATTATAATTTGCATGCTTTGAAACTCCATCTGATAACTAACAATCATTAGTGATTACATCAGCAGGTGTTTAATAAGATTCACCTGTTTGTAAAAATGCACAGCAGCACTAACCTGCCTGAGAAGCAAGGTGTGAGGATTTCACATTTTATTTAATTGGGGCCTGCCAGAACAAATGTGCTTACTATTTTTTTCATTAACAAACAAAATTTATGTACAATTTAAAGAAAAGGAGAAAAACATTTTTAATGAAAAGGTGCAGAGTGAAGAAATAAAATCTTATGTCATTATTAAAAAATATAATGACAAACTTATCAAAAAGAAGAATCAGTAGATCCTCTGGATGGTTCTTCTTTAGTGAAACGTTTCGTCTCTCCTCCAAGAGACTTCTTCAGTCTGATGAGTTTCAGGTGAACTCAGTCTTATAAGCACTGCGTCCACATGGTGGACAAACAGGTTAGTCACATGCAAAGAGGGCCATCAGCCTAACAACAGGTCGTTAGTGCCATGATTGGCTCTGTTGTTCATAGAGGGTCATGTGCCCCATCACCTGACTATCATTGGGGCCCTGATTCACACCTTTTACTCACAGGGGGCGGAGTCATACTTGCAATAACAGCATTGTAGGAGGAGGACAACTGAGGCTATTAGTTGAGAATATACAGTAGTGTATGCTGTTAAGTGTCAGGAGGACTGTGATCAGTTAGTTATAAATTGGGGAAACAAAACAGCCACTGTTCAAAAGAATGAGCCAGCACAAATGAGCTACATCATCAGGTCAGGACTTTGCAGTTTACACTCATCTACAGGTCAGGGCTCTGCAGTTTACACTCATC
>NW_013953032.1:130649-131762 GCF_001266775.1 Austrofundulus limnaeus
GTTTACACTCATCTACAGGCCAGGACTCTACAGTTTACACTCATCTACAGGCCAGGACTCTGCTATATCTAGTTTTTACATCAAATCCAGCTGTTTCCTAAATTAAAGGAAGCCATTTTAGATTGAACAGTTTTTGTTTGACACATGGCCTGTAAGATAAATAAAACAGAGGAAGATCTTTATTGTATTATAGATAAAACTAAGTTGATGGTGGTGTACATCCTGCCTCTCATAATGTGACTGATAGATTTTCTTGCTTTAGGTAATTTAATACTGTTATACCAGATTAGATCGTGTTTGTGTCGTCATAGTAGCATATTCAAGCTGCTAACAGCTTCCATGCACACTTGGTTGCTTCAGTCCTAATGACATAAAGCACATCTCATGGAGCTTCTGGGTCTGCAGATTGCATCATGTTGTGGAAGAGTGTAGCCCCTTGGTCTAAGTACAGGTCCAACTTTACCCAGTATCTTTTGAAATGGGAATACATTTTAATTAGCAAGATTTTTCACATCTCAAAATATTTATACATATGAAGTTAATATGTTTAAGACATTATTTAAACATCTGAACAAGCAGTTTGCTGGTTAATTATTCAACAATAGAAGAAACACTTAAATACAACATTTTTTCCACAAATTATTTTTATATATATTATTTTGATAATTTCTGATGATGCTTTTAGCATTTGTAAAATTTTCCAGCACTGATATTTTCTCTTAGAATTCTGTTCACCTGTGGAGCTGATTCTGTTTTGGGCAAACTGTCAGAAATCTCCACACGGTTGCCACATTGCCTGGACACCAGATACTGTTATCTGTCAACACACCACATCATCATCATCATGTTACCTGTCTGATAGACAGGAGTTCACCTGAATACCAGAAGTTTATTCTGTAGAGATTAGACTTGGACAGCTGAAAGAAAATACAATTTCTTTCACCGCTCTCACTGTGCAAAGTCAGCAGCAGCACACTCTTTACACCCATCACTGAGATGAGATCACTGCTGCAGATCTGCATTTTTCTGCCAACATCTGCACTGTCTTAGGATGGTGTTCTCTCTCTCTCTCTCTCTCTCTCTCTCTCTCTCTCTCTCTCTCTCTCTCTCTCT
>NW_013953032.1:132031-141675 GCF_001266775.1 Austrofundulus limnaeus
CACACACACACACACACACACACACACACACACACACACACACACACACACAGCTCAAGATTTGTGCTCCTTGCACCACTGAAACTGACATTTGGCACGAGTGACCAAAGGTTGGCATTAGCAGCCCGGCCATGTATATTGACCCTGTAGAGCTCCTGACGGACATTTCTGGTGGAAACAAAAGTTGAGGGGCACATTTCATTATGCCATGATTTGGGCAGCCGTGGTTTTATGTTTTTTGGACATAATCTGGGTTTCAGCTTCCTCTTGCGTCCACATTTAATCCTGTTGGATGTGGTTGGTCCTTCATGGTGGTATGCTGACATTACCCTGGATACCKTGGCTCTTGATACATCACAAAGACTTGCTGTCTTGGTCACAGATGCTCCAGCAAGACATGCACCAACAATTTTTCCTCTTTTGAACTCTGGTATGTCACCCATACTGTTGTGTGCATTGCAATATTTTGAGCCAAACTGTGCTTTTACCCTGCTAATTGAACCTTCACACTCTTTTCTTACTGGTGCAATGTGCAATTAATGAAGATTGGCCACCAGACTGGTCCAATTTAGCCATGAAACCTCCCACACTAAAATGACAGGTGTTTGACTTTCATTGTCCAACCCTTGTATTATGTCATGTCAGATCTGTTACCACACCAAACTCAAGCTCATCGTGGAGATTGTGCTTTGTTCTGAGACTCACCTTTTCAGACCCAGAGTGACTTGGGCAGAGTCAATCAATTACTCACCTGTTTCAGATCCCTGTGATTTGGCTCAGCTGGTACATAGGCTCCTGGGAGACTTCCAACCTTTGCTTAACATTCAGTCACCTCCCAGTACTGCTGGTTCAGACTCCTGTAGTTTTTCTGACAGTCTGATGAAGTAATATTAGACTTTTGTTCTGTGTTTAAGGAACTCATGGTGAACTCACCAGAGTCCTGGTTAGAATGTTTGTGATCCTCTCTCCAGTTGGAAACATCCCGGAACCTTCTGCTGAGTACCTCATCACCTCCATCCTGTCACTCTGTCTCACCTTTAGAAACCACTTTGAATCACAACCTTTTGAGAAAGACTAAACTTACCTCCTGGACCTCTAACCCCTCCTCCTCTGAGTCTGCCTCCTCTGTGAAACCTGTAAAAACAAATTACACTATTTACTCAGTTTGCTCCTCTGGATCCATACACTAATCTTCTGTCCTTCAGTCTGATTTCCACAATCACTGTAAATAAACTCACTTCACCCTTTTACTCTTGATCCCTGTCATTATCAGTCCAACTTGGGTACTCCCGCTAATTCTGATACTCAGTATCTGAAGATTTCCCTGAAATAAAGCCATATTTCTGTAGGTTAATAAAACTGTGGCAGCCATCTGGAGAAAGTATTCAGTAGTAATTATAAGTCCAGTTAATGTCTGCAAGTTTTATTGAAATCCATCAACAGGTTTGTGAGATATTTTGCTGAAGATATAGACAAACACATCATCGCTCCATATTAATCAGCAGACAACAATAGAACAAAGTGGTGAGATGAAGGAGCACAAAGAAGTTCCAAAAAAAGTCATTAAGGGAATTTGTCAACATATAAATGTCATCAGCTCAGTGAACGTGTCAGACAGCAGAAATCCAGCAGGTAGAGGAACAAGAGGAGCCATCATGGAAAGATAAGACCCTGCAGGAAATGGCTGATGATAAAACCCACCAGTGGTTAGAGAGGACTGGACTGAAGGTGGGCACAAAGACACTGATCCTGTTGCTGGTCTGTGGTTCAGTGGATTTAGTTCTGGACCTTGTTGGCATCAACACAATCTGAGACAGGTTTAAAACATCGAATATTGCACAGATGAAGGTGGTTGAGCCCAATTCAAATGACCTAATAATAAGACAAATCAACACACTTTTCAGGAGAAGACACTGAATGTTTACATGTAATAAATCAAAACCCTACTACTACAGAGCTGTTCAAATATTATCTTCTTATCGGGAGATAACCGAGTAAAAACTAGAGGCTGGTGGGTATGGGGAGGTGTTGCTCATAAGGGAACTGGATCTGGATTAGTTTAGATATAACCAGAAATCAGCAAAAACAAACTAAACACAATATCTAATGTGACAGATTTGTGTCAGATAAAGTAAAAAGACAAGTGATGTGTATAATAAACTTGTTCTGTAAAACCATGACAGACATCAGGTGGATCAGAGCTGAGGAGGACTACAAAGGGAAACATGTTACTCCTTGTGGTGCACAGCCGGCTGCACCTTCTTCTGTTTCATGTTGCAGGAGTCAGAACAGTTACACAGGAGTCCTGGGTCCTGGGAAGAACGCTGGGATTGTTGTGTGACGGTAAACAACACAGTGAGGAGACGCAATGCCGTGGATTTCATCAGTGAGTGAACTGAACTGAGCTGAATGATTCAACAATGTTTGGTCTTTGCAGAGAAGAGTTCTGTTCAGGCCCAAATAATCCAGACCAGTTTTGTCCAGTTGACACATTTAAACTCAGTGGTGGGCACCAGTCCGCTAAAGCGCAAATTCGCCAACTGCAGACCTAAATATTTCGTTTGCGTCTTAGCAATCTTACTAAATTTTACAATTCATAAGCAGATTTGCACTTGTCATCATTATGTTGAACAGCAGAAGGTATGACTGTCAATGAATCACAACACATGTGATCTATACAACAGCACCCCTCCCAGATAAACACACTTAATGTGAAGGTATACATCCTGCTGACTGTTGCTTTGGGTCACGGTTCTGATTTCCCACAATGCTTTGTGTCTGCTTACGTAGCAGGAAGGCAATAGCAAAAACAGTTAACGTTTGTAATCCATACTAACATTTTGTATGTATTGATTTATTTTACTTTACAATCAGAGCTCCTTTTTTAAAATAAATTTTAAATGCTTAAGCTCAATACTTGACGTAACTGGTTGAAGCAATCGGCCAACGGGGTTAGAGACTCAGAAATGATTTAAAGATGTTTTGCTGATGAAGACTAACATCTAGTGGTCAACTGGAGCAACTACATGGAAAACTTTAAAATCCAAGCTCTTATTTTGAAGGGAAGATAGTTTCCTGTACTCCGTGCTTTCGTTTCCCGTCACAAATCAAATCCGTCATGTACCCAGAATGCATCACTTCAGTTTTCCAATAAACAGTTTTAAAATAGTTTTATTGATGCTTCTTTAATGAAAAATCTACAACAAACAAAAGAAAAACTAGCAATCCTCAACAACTTTTTAATTTTTACACCAGGAGCTAAAGGTCTGTTTCAGGAAATCACATCCCCAGCAATCGGTGGTTGTAGGATTAAGCTGTAAAATGGTTCATACACCACTAGTTGGCAGTATTGTGCAAATTGTACATGAAGTGTTGTCAGCTATCCATCCATCCATCCATCCATCCATCCATTTTCTTCCGCCTATCCGAGGTCGGGTCGCGGGGGCAGCAGCTTCAGAAGGGAGGCCCAGACCTCCCTCTCCCCAGCCACTTCTTCCAGCTCCTCCGGGGGAACTCCAAGGCGTTCCCAGGCCAGCCGAGAGACATAGTCCCTCCAGCGTGTCCTGGGTCTTCCTCAGGGTCTCCTCCCGGTGGGACGTGCCCGGAATACCTCACCAGGGAGGCGTCCAGGAGGCGTCCTTACCAGATGCCCGAGCCTCTCTGTTGTCAGCTAGTAAGTGTCAAATTGAACTTGTTCTTTAAAAATAGCTTCCGCTATTTTGCAATGGCATAACTATTTTTGAAGTTGCGGACCTAAATATTTTCATAAGCGCTTTAGAAATTGCAGAGCTAATATTTGGATTAGCGCTGCCCACCAGTGGGTAAAACTGATGATGTGGTGTATTGTCCCTTAAAAACAAGAAATCGACAGAAGTAATGGTGCTGAAAGCAAATCCATGCAAACCAGCTCAGTGTAGAATAAAGCAGGAAGAGTTCTGGCATTAGAGACAAGACAGAACTTTCCTTGATGTTATGGGTTATAAACTCAGAAACAATCAGTCTCAGTGTGAAGATGATTCTTCTGGCTCCACAAGGTGGGCAGGCAACTTCATCCAGGTGGAGGTGGGCAAAGAAACAATGTCTCTAACCTAAAATACAAATTGGCAAGTCTTTCACGCTTTAATGGCAGCATACCTCTCTGGTTGGTTGAAAACCAACAAGAGTTTTCAGAAAAGTTGCATTTTTTTAAAGAAGCATTTCGAGAATGCACCTGTGACAAGATCTACCTGTGAGAGTGTGCAACTGCTGAGCTGAGATTGGTGGAACACAGTTCTGCTGGATGCTGATTGGCTGTCACAGTATGACATCATCTTAAAGACGCAACCTCTGGCTCTGTTCTCTACTTTTTATCTTTCAGTTTCTGCCTGCGTCCAGTCATGGCGAGCTTCAGCTCTACCAGGTGTTACCAGATCACCACCAAAATGTAGTTCGTTCTTTGTGACAACCCCAACATGTCAGGAACATTTCTTTCTTTTCAGTAAACTTGTGCAAAAACATGCAAACAAACCAACGCTACTGAAAACAATCTTTGTGGAGAGAAATGGGAGAAATACAGAGAAGTTTGCCCTGTTTTACCAAAACATTATCTCTTAAGTCAGTGTCAGAATCTCTTTGCTTCTCATCTCTACCTGGAACATTAGATTAAACATGCCTGACTCTTAATTTGGATCAGGAAGAATCTGCATACATGTCAAGTTGTACAGATTGTCCATAAATTACATGAATTTCCCCCCATTTTGCAGGAACATAGAGAGAAATCTCTTTTTTTATTTCAAAAACTCATCTTCAAATATATTTTCTCAGAGCAGACGAAAAGACTTACTAACAAAACAAAATTAAACTAGATATCGCATAGCGGTAACATATTGACCCCCGCACGCACAAATGCACCAGAACTATGAAAGTCTTTAATCCTAATAAATGTCATGGTACTATGTGAATCCCAAAATTGTAGTGGTTTGGGTTGGGGTTTGGACCTGATGGATATCCCCTCATCAGAGCTAAACAACAAAAGAAATCTGAAGCTCCCATTTTTAATATTATTTGAGCTATAACCATTTTTGTATGTCCAGATACCCCTTTTTCAGATAAATTCAGGGTCGGGGGTCGGCACAGATTGGTGGGCCTGATGGATAGAGCTTAATTAGCGCTAAACAACAAAAGTAATCTGAAGCTTCTATGTTGAACAGTTTCTGAGTTATGAGCATTTTTGCATGTCCTGATACCCCCTCTTTGAAAGGAGCCCCCTCCTCAAATATGGGGTCTATCGTAAAACCGTTGGCTGGTGCAGTGTAGGTCAGACTCATCTACAGTCCTGACAAATTTCATGTTGATCGGTGCAGCCGTTTTTGTGCTACGGTTGACCAAAAATCACTAAAAAAAATAAATAATAATAATAATAAACAGTACGAAAACAATAAGACTCCCGCTTACGCTTTGCGTGCGGGGGTCATAATAACCATCTCCCAACCTGCTCTGCCACCAATAAGTTCACCCTCCTGTCCTCTTTTTCCTACTTGTGTGCACCGACTTCAACCACAGCCTTCGGTCAATTCATCTCCACCATGAATTTTCTCTGAAAATCAAGGATTGTTGAGGGTCGTGACACATGTAAACGGCTGAAGGGGTTAAAATGTATAAATCTGCAGCATCAGCTGAGTTTAGTTTCACTAAACTTTAAAGGTGAAAGAAAAATCTAAGTGTTGTTTACTGAGACGTCTCCACTCTGAGGACAGGGAAATACCAGAAACACTGTATTTTTTTTAACAGCTGTACAAGTCAAACTGTAGTAAGACAACAGACTTTGTTCACTCACTGCATTAACTCCACACATTCCTGCTTCTTTAGGTTCACTGGCTGAGCAGTCACGTCTAATAGCAGAGCAGTGGACACAGCATGGGACACTTCACTGCACAGGGAACACCATGCCCAGACTGCTCTGCTCTGGATGTTGTGTTAGTCCGAGTGTGTGTGTGTGTGTGTATGTGTGTATGTAACGAGCACAGAGACCTAAAAAGGGACCTAATTGAAACCAGCTGTTCCACTGAGATGTGCTGGAATGAGGCCAGAGCGCCGCATTAGTCTGATTTGGATGGAGCAGGAGACACAAGACTACAGAGACAAAAAAGTGGGAACTTAGAGTTTTTAAATGTAGGAGAAAATGGCAGCTTTAGTTGTTTCTCTGCAGAATTTGGTAAAAATTCTTGTGTTTTATCTAATTTGTGGTAAAATAGCTCACTAAAAATAAAACTGGCTACTATAAAAAACCTGTCTTTTAAAATAACAGGGTTTATTATGACACGCCGCTAAAAGATGAAGGTGAAGCAGTAATGTTTTTACATTTGTCTGTGTGTCTGTTAACAAAATATTTCTTTAACCACTGGATACAGTTTGCACAAAGTGCTTTTCAAAGTTTGATCAAAACAGCAATAATTCCAGAACTCTGGTTTGAGTCAGGTAAACCGATGATGTGGTGTGTTGTCCCTTTAAAAACAAGAGGTCCACAGAAGTAATGGTGCTGAAGATCATCTAAAATTTGACAGTTTTATATCATCTTTAAATATATGTGATATGAACTCCTCAAAGGAATCCCTATTTATTCTGGTGGGGAAGGAGCCTGAGCTTGTGCTCAAGACTGAGAGGAACCGGATGTAGTTGGGTTCATCTTGACACACAGCATGGGCTCCAGAAACGATCTCCTTGAGAGGGGCTGGACCTTTTTTCATTTTGTTTTTTATTCTTTATTTCACAATGAAATTTTCACAAAAACAAGAAGAGAAGAATAAAATAAACAAAAAAGAATAGTGTCATAATTATATTTCAAAAAAGCAAATGTGAAGGAGAATTGCCAAAAAAAAAAAAAACTTAAGGAGCTTGACAAGCGGCAATCTCCAAAAAAATAAATAACAAAAAATACATCAATTTAAAAAATCCATACATTACAAAAAATAAAACACTACTCTATATAAACAGCAAAAAAAGAAAAAAATACTTTCGATAATCAAACCCATATGGGAAACCAGAACAATTCAAGAGTAACAATCTGACTCTTCACTTAAAAATCTCTTTGGAAACTTCCATGAGAGATCCTGGAAGATTGTTCCATAGGTTTGACCCTCTATATAAAACACTAAACTGTGTTTGAGTTGTACGACCAGTAAGGGGGTATAATAAGACAATTTCTACGAGTTGAATACTAGTGAAATTCGTTATTAAAAGTAAAAATGTTACAAAAATGCTGGGGAAGTAACTTTTTATAGAACTATAAACAAATAGATTCCAGTTTGGTTGGATGGATACTAGCCCAAGCAATATTACAGTAATTTATATTTGGATTCAACATAGTGTCATACAACATAGTTGCAACTTTTTTTATTTTTCAGATGCCGGATTTTCCCTATTATCCCAACCACTCTGGCTACTTTTGTACTTACAGCACTAATATGAGGTTTCCAGCATATAGAGTAATCTATTATAACACCAAGGAAACGAGTGGATTTAACATTGCTAATCAAAATATTATCAATTTGTATTTTCATTGTAGATTTAAATATATTAGACATAAATTAGACCTTATTCCATTCTGGAATGGGGGAAAGGGATCTGATAGTTGTTTGTTCCTATGCACCAAGTGGCAGTTTGGAATATCCAACCTTCTTGGAGTACTTAGTGGGGGTGCTGGAAGGTGCTCCAGCTGGGGATTCATTCATTTTGCTGGGGGACTTCACTGCTCATGTGAGTAACCAAAGGTATTTTTCCACAGGCTTGTTTCTCTTCAGCTCCACCTCACTCTGGCCCAGTTTTGGCTCCCACCCCCTTTCAGCCCAGTTTGTAGAACCTCCTCGGAAGTAGTACTGCGGTGCTGGCACCGTCTCTGACAAAATCCACACCTGTGGACTAATGAAACTGAGTGCTTTCCATAAATGCTTATATCAGTCTACAAACTAGAAACCTAACCTAAACCTTTGGATGGGGGTCTTTCTTGTGTGGGGGGGCATTGGTTGACCTGATAGTCCCTCATCAGAGCTAAACAACTAAAGAAAATCTGAAGCTCCTATGCTTAATAGTTTTTGAGCAACAACCATTTTTGCATGTCCATATACCCCTTTTGCAGATAAATTGGTGGTCCAGGGGGGGTGAGGGGGGAGCCAAGATTGGTGGGCCTGATGAATAGAGCTTCATCAGAACTAAACAACAAAAGAAATCTGAAGCTTTTATGTTGAACAGTTTCTGAGTTATAAGCATTTTTGCATGTACAGACACCCCCTCTTTGGATGGAGCCCCCTCCTCAAATATGGGGTCTATCGTAAAAGCGTTGGCTGGAGCAGTGTAAGTCAGACTCATCTACATTCTTGCCAAATTTCATGTTGTTTGGTGCAGCTGTACCCAAAATCTCCGGAGAAAGAAAGAAAAATAAATAAATAAATAAATAAATAAATGGCACAAAAACAATATGACTCCCACTTACGCTTCTCGTGCGAGGGTCATAATAAGATCCTGGAGTACATCAGGAAGAAAGCTTCCAATTACAGAGGGAGACTCCACCAAGGGTGGTGAAGAAGGGCAGGGCTAAGATGCTGTGGGACTTCCAGAACCAGACTGACAAACAGGATGGCTGACTAATTGGGAGTTGAGGTCCACAAGCAAGAGAAGAAAACAGATGGATCTAAAAATCCCAAGTGTAGCATCTAGAAGAGAGAGCAGCTGGAGGAATACCAAGAACTGAAGCATCAGAGTTCCCTTTAACCAAAGAGAAACCTAGGTTTCTGTTGTAGTTTAAAGTCAAGTTTTATTTTTATTTTTGTTTTCATCTCATGTCGTGTTTTTAGCAGCTCTTGTCCCGTTCTGGTCCCGGCTCCTTGACCCCCCTTCTCGTCCCTTGGATTACCGCCTCTTGCCTCAGCCCGTGTTGGATACATTCTGCCATCTGCTCCTCTGGTAATGACCCTGGTTCTGTTTCTCGGACTCCTGCCCCTTGTCTCTCCCTTGCTCGGCACCACGACACCTCAGACCTCCTGGTTCTCGACCCCTGCCTACCTCCCGGATTCAAGAGTTAAGTTTGCTCCTCTTAACCTGTCATATTCTCTGATCCCTCTGCGTATGACCCTCACCTGTCCCTCGACCCCGAACCTGTTTCTCGGACCCGTAACGCTCCTAAGGATTGTCGGTGACGTTATTGTGTTGCTCCAGAACCAAACAGACGCTGTCGATATTTCCACACGGAGGCTTCCAGTTGAAACCAGGTTAGTGGCTAAAATACTAGTAGTATTTTGTCCCAGAATCTTACAGCCACTAACTTGTCTTTTTCTGTGTCCAGAAAACCGGACCTGTGCACTTGGGTTGTTCCAGCTCCACACCAGCAATTTTAATAAAACTTCCAGCCATCCATCCATTTTCTGTCCACGCTTCTTCCTTTTCAGGGTCGCGTGGGTCACTGGTGCCCATATCCAGCAGTCACAGTGCGAGGGGCGGGGTACACCCTGGACAGGTCGCAAGTCCATCACAGGGCCACACTTCAAACAATGTTTGATAAAGTAGTGTGGATTTTCTAAAGTCACATTATAGCACATTTAAATTGTTAAATCTAAACGTTAAAACTTAACTATAAATGTTAAATCTAAATGCTAAATGTTGAAACTAAATAT
>NW_013953032.1:141774-154736 GCF_001266775.1 Austrofundulus limnaeus
GGACCGGGATTTGAACCGGTGACCTTCTTGCTGAGAGGCATCAGCTCTACCAACTGAGCCAACTTGTAAATCTTTATCTGTTTTCGGGTTTTTATCAGAGCTCAAACTCAGGTCCTTCACAGATAAATTGGCCATCAATATGAGCTCTGAACCCTATTCTGCCTGGAAAGCTGGTGTGAAAGGAGCCATAAATAAATTAGAAAACGGTAAACGAACTCTGTAATGCTATTAAAGATATGGCCCTGAATCCTGACAAGCCTGCTCCTTGTCAACACCCTATACCACAACACACTGGTACCAATAGATCTGATCCAGTTTACAAACCCAGGTTAAGTCGTCCAGAGGTTTTTAGAGGAGACCCAGAACAATGTCGGGCTTTTCTTACTCAATGTGAGATCCATTTTCAACTTCAACCCTCCTCTTTTCCCACAGACTGAGCTAAGGTGGCCTATGTCATTTCCCTCCTCTGGCAAACCCAAATTGTGGGGGAAGGCTGAATGGCAACGGGACTCTTTTTTGTTATTGTTACCAGGATTTTGCTCGAGAGTTGCTGAGGGTGTTCTGTCCCATTTTACTCCACAAGGAGTCCACCAGAGGATTACTGGACCTCAAACAAGGTAATAAAAGAGTAACTGAATTCATCATTGACTTTCATACACTGGCAGTTGACAGCAGATGGAATGAGGAGGCCCTCCAGGATGTTTTCCTCCAGGCACTTAATGAAGACATCAAAGACGAGTTGGCAGCCCGAGACCCTCCTCAATCCCTATGTGAACTTGAAGATCTCGCCACCCGGATTTACTTTAGGTTACATCAGCAAAGACACGTTAAAAAAGGTATCCCAAGAAATTCTGATCCCAATCCTACCTACAGGTTCACAACACACAACCCCATCACAGAAGGCAGAGGTGCATCGAACACAGTTAAACCCATGCAGATTGGCAGATCGAGACTCTCCCAAGAGGAAAAAGAGCGAAGAATGAAAGGACTGTGCTTCTATTGCGGTGAGTCAGGTCACCTTGTTTTCTCTTGCCCTCGCAAAAATCAAAGAACTTCCAGGAGTCACATCCTGAGTCCAGCTTCAGTTAGTCACACTCTAGTACAGATACCTGCAGATTTATCTGTGGCAGGTAAGACACTTTCAGTCAAAGTGTTCATAGACTCCGGAGCCAATACTGAAATTATTGACCAAGACTTTGCTTTTTCCCAGGGAATCCAGATTCTCCCCTCCCAAAGAAACCACCAGGTACTCGCCCTGGATGGTCACCACCTTAGCAGTACCAGTTCCGAAACTGCACCCATGAAATTGTCCATCGGAGGGAACCATCATGAGAGTGTTCAATTATTGGTCATTCATTCCCCCCAACTACCAATCATTTTAGGAGCATCTTGGTTGCAAAAACACAACCCTCATATTGATTGGGTAAATAAAGAAATTGTGGAGTGGTCTGAACAGTGCTTGGCTAATTGTTTATTAAATGCTACTTCTTCTGAGAACTTTCATGTCACTAAGGAACCAAGTCCTGATTTAAAACAAGTCCCATCTGTTTATCATGACTTAAGAGAAGTGTTCAATAAAAGTAAAGTGATATCTATTCCTCCTCACAGGCCCTATGACTGCCCCATAGACCTCCTTCCAGGTTCTATTCCCCCCAGGGGGAAGTTGTATTCATTGTCCCAACTCGAAAATCAAACCATGAGGGATTATATTGAAGATTCACTTAAATCTGGTAAAATACGGCCATCCTCTTCTCCCGCTGGGGCAGGTTTTTTCTTTGTAGAGAAAAAAGATGGATCTTTGTGCCCCTGCATTGATTATCAAGGCTTAAATGAACTAACCATCAAAAACAAATACCCTCTACCCCTCATGTGTTCCGCTTTTGATCTTATTCAGGGAGCTAAGGTTTTTACCAAGCTAGACCTCAGAAATGCGTACCAATTGGTACAAATTAAAGAAGGAGATGAGTGGAAGACCACGTTTAATACCCCCACCGGACATTATGAATACCTAGTCATGCCTTTTGGACTTACTAATGCCTCAGCTGCCTTTCAAGCCCTAGTAAATGATGTTCTAAGAGATTACATTAATGTCAAAGCTTTTGTTTATTTAGATGACATTCTTATCTTTTCCAAAGAACTTGAGTCCCACCAACATGTTCGAGCCATTCTTGTCCGACTACTCCAGAACAAACTGTTAAGGCTAAGAAATGTGAATTTTATACTAATTCTACTACTTTCCTTGGTTTCCAGATATCCCTGGGTCAAATCTCTATGGATCCCATCAAAATTACTGTTGTCCGAGACTGGCCCAGACCTCAAACCCGCAAACAATTACGTTTCTTAGGTTTCGTCAATTTTTACAGGCGATTCATTAAGAACTTTAGTACCATTGCTGCTCCCCTCCCCGCCTTAAACTCAGTCAAAGTCAAGTTTTCTTGGGGAGACCTGGCCACAAAGGCCTTTAACAAATTGAAATAATTATTTTCCTCTGCACCCATTCTCCGGTTTCCTGATCCTGAGCTCCAGTTTATTGTAGAGGTTGATGCCTCTAACACAGGTGTTGGGGCCATTTTGAGTCAACGGTTCAAAGATAACAAAGTTCACCCTTGTGCCAATTTTTCTAAGTCTCTATCCCCAGCAGAAAGAAATTATGATGTCGGCAATCGTGAACTATTGGCAGTCAAGTTGGCCCTAGAAGAGTGGCGACATTGGCTGGAGGGGGCCAAACAACCTTTCATCATCCTCACCGACCACAAGAATCTTGAGTACATCAAGACTGCCAAAAGACTTAACCCAGGCCAGGTGGGCCCTTTTCTTCTGCTGCTTTAATTTTTTTCTCTCTTACAGACCCGGGACCAAAAACACCAAACCTGATGCTCTTTCTAGAGTCTATGAGTCTGACCCGACCAGCGACAACCAGGGAGAGTTCATCCTACCGGATGCTATCCACCTGGCCATCACCCAAGTCGAGAGGGAGGTCAGGGAGGCCCACCAGAACATTCCCCCTCCCATGGATTGCCCAGATGATAAGCTCTTTGTTCCTGCTCACCTGGTTACTAAAATCTTGGAACTATGTCACTCTTCATGACTGTTTTCCCATCCAGGAATAACAAAGACATTACAGCTAGTTAGGTCCCAGGTCTGGTGGGGTTCCTTGGAAAAGGATTTTAGGCAGTTCGTTGGGTCCTGCACCAAATTCTCCCTGGCCAAACCCTCTCGACGTCCTCCGGTGGGTCTCCTGAGACCACTCCCCATTCCACCTCGGCCCTGGTCCCACATCTCC
The DNA here is from genome assembly GCF_001266775.1 of Austrofundulus limnaeus. Lineage (NCBI taxonomy): Eukaryota > Metazoa > Chordata > Actinopteri > Cyprinodontiformes > Rivulidae > Austrofundulus > Austrofundulus limnaeus. The sequence continues at coordinate 145,058 of NW_013953032.1, forward strand.
ATGTACTTTGTAAACGGATTACCTCCATCTGAGGGTAAGACTGTGATATTAACCATTGTTGACAGATTCTCCAAGATGAAGCATCTTGCTGCCTTAACCAAACTCCCTACGTCCTTGGAACTGAGTCATGTTTTCATGACAGAAGTATTCAGACTTCATGGACTTCCTAAATACATTGTTTCGGACCGAGGTCCACAGTTTGTCGCAAAGTTTTGGAAGGAATTTTGTTCTATGATGGGAATAACCCTCAGTCTGTCTTCAGGAATTCATCCTCAGACGGATGGCCAGACTGAAATGGCCAATCAGGAGTTGGAGACCCACCTACGTATCCTGTGTGAGGATAACCCCGCTAAATGGGCTGAGAACCTCTCCCTGGTAGAACACTCATTCACCACATTGCCATCAAGTGCCACTGGTCTATCCCCTTTTTACGTCAACTTTGGACATCAACCACCGGTGTTCACCACTCACGAGCGAGCTGCCCAGGTGCCATCTGCTCATTGGGCCGCCTTCCGCTGCCAAAGAGTTTGGAGAGCAACCAGGAAAGAGCTCCTCAAGTCCTCCATTATCGCTACCAGGATGGCCAACCGCAGAAGGATTCCTGCACCCCTGTATCAGGTCGGAGACCATGTATGGTTGACTACCAAAGACCTTCCTCTGAGGGTTGAGTGCCGGAAATTGGCACCTCGCTTCTTGGGACCCTTTACTATTTCCAAAGTGGTGAACCTGGTGGCGGTCAGACTCAAGCTTCCAGCATCCATGAAGGTCCATCCCACTATCCATGTGTCTCGGGTCAAACCTGTTGTGCAATCTAGATTTGTGCCCTCCTCCAGGCCCCCTCCTCCCACCTGACTCATCAACGGTGGTCCTGCCTACATAGTTCGTAGACTGCTAAAATCTCGTCGATGGGGACGAGGAGTCCAGTATCTTGTGGATTGGGAAGGTTACGGCCCTGAAGAGAGGTCTTGGGTCCCTGCACGCCACATCTTGGACAAGTCACTTATAAAGGACTTTCATCGACACAATCCCAACCAGCCCAGTCTCCCCAGAGGTCCGTCAGGAGCCGGAACTTAGGTGGGGGTTCTGTTATAGTTTTAGGTCAAGTTTTATTTTTGTTTTCATCTCATGTCGTGTGTTTTTAGCAGCTCTTGTCCTCAGCCTTGTCACAGCCCTGCTCCCCCTCCCTTCACAGATCCTCAGTTAATCAGCTCATGCAACTCACCTGTGTCCCTCTGTACAGTATTTAAGCCAGCAGTTTCCCCCAGCACTCTGCCAGTTTATCATCAGCCAGTCTATGATTCACCAGCACTCTTGTCCCATGTCCCGTTCTGGTCATGGCTCCTTGACCCCCTTCTCGTCCCTTGGATTACCGCCTCTTGCCTCAGCCTGTGTCGGATACCTTCTGCCATCTGCTCCTCTGGTAATGACCCTGGTTCTGTTTCTCGGACTCCTGCCCCTCGTCTCTCCCTTGCTCGGCACCACAACACCTCAGACCTACTGGTTCTTGACCCCTGCCTGCCTCCCAGATTCAAGAGTTAAGTTTGCTCCTCTTAACCTGTCATATTCTCTGATCCCTCTGTGACCCTCACCTGTCCCTCGACCGCGAACCTGTTTCTCGGACCCGCAACGCTCCCAAGGATTGTCGGTGACATCATCATGTTGCTCCGGAACCAAACAGACGCTGTCGGTGTTTCCACACGGAGGCTTCCAGTTGACACCAGGTTAGTGGCCAAAAATACTAGTGGTATTTTGTCCCAGAATCTTACAGCCACTAACTTGTTTTTTCTGTGTCCAGAAAACCGGACCTGCGCACCTGGGTTGTTCCAGCTCCACACCAGCAATTTTAATAAAACTTGTAAATCTTTATCTGTTTTCGGGTTTTTATCAGAGCTCAAACTCAGATCCTTAACAGTTTCATATGGACCAGAATTTGTTTTTTGGTCCAAATCAGAGTTCGAATACGAGTTCACACCTCCCCAAATGAATCGGATTTTCCAGGCAAACGAAAGTTCAGTTTAGTTGATTAAAGCGGACTAAACAGGGCTGGTGAGAATACACCTTAAGATGGTGTAACACATTCTCATGTCGGAATCATAATATATTGACGTGCGTCCTTGCCGCCCGCGGCTTTTCCGGGTTGCGTCACAGGATTAATGGTTAACTTTAGGGTCTGTGGTTAACATGAGGGATCGGGAATAATGGTCAAGTGTCAAAATGTTGATGCGGGGGGCATGAGAATGGGCTCGATGGTAATACCTCAAGCTTGAAGTCAAATGTACAACCACCCATGTGTTTTTCTATATCAAAAACTAAGAATAATTTAATCTTACTGGAATTTAACAGCAGATCTGGGTCCAGATAAATCTTGTTTTAGGTCTAGCTCTGGACTGCTGTCCACCATTTGGAGACCACTAATGTAGACAGTCAAATGAGTCTCATTTATGTAAAACTGTGTTTTTTCAAGCTGATTTAAAAGTAATAAAACATTTCACTGACTAAGTCTAACGTAAATGTCCACCAAGTTAAATTATGGAAGCAATTTCACAGAATAGAGGTCATAAAATGGTATTTGTTCAAGGAGGAGGGGGAATAAAAAAAGCCTGAGAATGAGGAAATAAAAATAATGTGCATGATAAATAATGAGTGTGTAGTAGATGGAGGAAAAACTGATTTTGTTGTGCAATGACAGAGAAGAAGAAAGAGACAGAAGTTAGAAAAGAGAGCAATGAACACTTCACAGAGAAGAGAAAGAGATGCTTGACTGCCTGCGTCTTTTGTGCTTAGCCCTGTGGCCCTCAGGCAAACAAGATGATGGGCACATGAATCAGAAGCTGTCTGCCTGAAAAATGGTTCAAAAAGAACAAAAAAATAGCCCATTGATTGTTTCTCACAAGGCCTGCTCTCTGCCACAAGAGACAGGACGGAGAGAGAAAGATGAGAAGAAACGGAGTCGACTCAAATGACAAAACAGAGGAGATCAAACAGCATCATTTTGACTGAGAGGAGGAGGCAACCAGGAGGGGGAAAAAAAGAAATTAAAAGAGAGGACAGGAGAGAAGTGCACTAACAAGAAAAAGGAGAGAGAAGGGGGAATTACAGAGAGCAGGAGTTGTCTTTGTCAGATCGAACAGAGAAGGCGTCTGCTGTACAACATAAATGAGAGTAATAAAAATTGATAGGCTGGAAAGGAGATACAATAGAAAAGAAAATGGGATTTGAAGGGAGAGAAAGATGAGAGGGCGACAGCCAAAGTTCTTTTTGTTTTTTTTAATTGTATTGCCCTCATTTTCTGTGGCTTTTCAACAAATATTTTAGATGGAACAATGTTTGTTTTTCTGCCAAAAACACAAATAAGCTTCCACTGAGGAATGTTTCAGCCATCAGAACTGAGTCCTCTGTTAATCTACGCTTCTCTTCCTTCATGCAGATAGACGTGCTGTGTTCTTGTTCTGACCTTTAACCCCTTCAACTCCTCCAGGCAGATGGTCTGCTCTCACTGATTTTGGTTCTACTTAGGTCACTTCCTCTCTTTGTCCACTTCCACCCCCACCTCCTCTACATGCAATTCATCCAGTTTTTATAGATTGGTATTTCATGGATACAACTAGAAGCACTCGGAGAGTGCAAACTTCTGCCAAGACCAATTTTCCCCACCCTGTAAGAGTTAATGCACAAAAGCAGAGATGGAAACACATTTGCTGAATAAGTTCTGACGTAGTGAACATTTAAGCAGCAGTATGCATGGGATTTCTTCTCGGTGGAGTCCAATGTGGAAAAAAAAATCAGACTTGTCATCCGATGTTATTCATGGTCAAACTGGTGTGGGATTAAGCTCCTAAGTTTCCATCAGTCACATTTCACCATGTAAAATGTCTGTTTTATCCCCTTGTATGAGTTTGTAATGGTTTGACGCTTCCTGGGCCCCCCCGTCTCCAAACTTTGAGGCCTGGAAGCTCTCTGTTTACAAGCCTGGTAGAGACAAACTGTTTTTATTGGTTGTTTCGGAAATGTGGTGTGCTTGAGGAAATGGGAAAAATAGGTTTCATGGTGCAGTCACACACTTCCTGCTCACAAAACATTCTGTAAATGTGCATATTATGGCAAAAATTATTCACCATTAAATGTGGTTTTAATATTAGTTTTATAAAGTTTGAAGTCTGTGCTGTCCAATCCAGCTCACTGTTTTTTACAGAAGCCCTGTGAAAGCATCACAGCGTTGCCGATCTCAGAGTGTTAAAAGAAAAAAATTCCTGTATCCACATCGTGACCCGGAACATCACCAAAATTTAAATGTGCGTTCCTTGGCCCAGTAACACGTGTTAAAAATGTCATGACAATCTGTCCACAAGTTTTTGAGTAATGTTTTCCACAGACAGAAAGACAGAATGACAGACAGACATACGCGACCGAAAACATTACCTCGCCCTTGGCAGAGGTAATAAATATGATTAAATAATATTCAGTAAACTACAACAGAATTAGTTACATTTTGTAACTGAATCAGATTAATTACTGATGTGGACCAAAATAATTCTCACAGTTAAACATCTAGACTTTAGCCTGATGCAGTTTGTTAGTTTTGTGTGAGGAGCAACGAGCATGTTGTGTCTACTGTTCTGACTGCAGAACTCATTTTAAAAGAGACATTGTAACATTTGTGCATCCAATCAAGCACCAAATGTTTTGCTCTCACCAACAATTTATAATTTATTCAGGTGCAGTAAACAGGTCACCAAACCCTGGGTCACTGTTTTGGTCATGGCCCACGTCAATATCACAGAACCTTGTCCACTAGCAGAGATGACTCCTGCACAAAACATTAAAGGAAAAATCCACTCCCCCAATCACCACCTAATCACCTCTCAACAACACCAAATAAACATCAACTCAAAGAACCAGAACAGCACAAACAGAAATATTGAACATGCATCAATAACCCCTTAAGGACTGTGACAATTTCATCATTTTAAATCCTTTTTCACATTTAAATTCTTCAGTGGAACTGCAATGCTTTTGGTTTGAATTCCTCCCTATTGTAACTCCACAAGCCCCTCTTTCAGTTCTTTTCTGAGGTGTGTCTCAGATCAACTCATTTTGAGGCTGTCTCTTCAACTCCAAACAAAGCCCTTCACACCCGCCCCCCCTCCAGCTTCCAGACCGGTTCATTCCAGTTTGATAGAAGGTTTGATGACTATCTTACATCACAGCAACTTTTTATTTACAAATGAATTAAAATATGTCAACAAGAGAAGACTAGTCACCGATTCTGTTCTTAAACTGTATGGAATAAAATTTCTAGGCACAGCAAAGGTGTTGAGGGGATCCATATTGGTGGTCTCTTGATCACGTCTCTGTTTTTTGCAGATGATGTGGACCTATTGGCTTCATCAGATTGTGATCTCCAGCATTCGTTGGACCTATTTACAACCAAGTGCGACATGGCCAGAATGAGGACCAGTGCCTCAAATCCAAGACCATAATCTAGAGCCATAGAAGGATAGAGTACCACCTCTGGATTGGGGAAGAGGTAATGCCCCAAGCAGAGGGGTTTAAGTTTCTCGGGATCTCATTCACGATTGAGCAAAGAATAGAGCGAGAGATTGATTGGCAGATGGGGCACTGTACCAATCCGTTGTGGTGAAGCGAGAGCCGAGCCAGAAGGTGAAGCTCTCAACTTACCGGTCGGTCCATCTGTTTTCTTCTACTTCTCCGGGGTCAGGTTGCAGGGGCAGCAACCTAAGCAGAGAGACCCAGACTTCCCTCTCTCCAGCCACTTGGGCCAGCTTGTCTGGGGGGAATCCCAAGGCATCCAAGGCCAGCCGAGAAACATCGTCCCTCCAGCATGTCCTGGATCTTTCTCTGGGCCTCCTCTCAGTGGGACCTGCCTGGAACACCTCACCAGGGAGGTGTCTAGGAGGCATCCTAACCAGATGCAAAAGCCACTTCACCTCCTCTCGACATGGAGGAGCAGTGGCTCTACTCTGAGTCCCTCTTGGATGACTGAGCTTCTCACTCTATCTCTAAGGGAGAGCCCAGACACCCTGCAGAGGAAACTCATTTTGGCCGCTTGTATCCGCAATCTCATTCTTTCTGTCTCTACCCAATGCTTATGACCATAGATGAGGGTAGGAAAGTATAACGACTGGTAAACTGAAAGATTCACCTTCTGGCTCAGCTCTTGCATCACCACAACAGACTGGTACAGCGCCCGCATCACTGCAGATGCAGCACCAATTCGCCTGTCAATCTCCCGTTGCATTCTTCCCTCATTTGTGAACAAGACCCCGAGATACTCAAACTCATCCGCTCCGGACAGGACCTCCTCCCCACTCCAGAAAGGGCACCCTACCCTTTTCCGGTTCAAAACCATGGTCTCGGATTTGGAGGCACTGATCATCATCCCTGCCGCTTCACATTTAGCTGCAAACCACTCCAGCAAAAGCTAGAGATCATGATCTGATGAAGCCAATAGGACCACATCATCCGCAAAAATAAAGAGATGCGATCCTAAGGCCAACAACATATCAACGGGCCCGGTACCCCGTACTCCCGGAGTACCCCCCACAGGAGTCCCCAGGGGATATGGTCAAACACCTTCTCCAAGTCCACAAAACACACGTAGACTGATTAAGCAAACTCCCATGCATGACTGCCTGATTGGGCTTGGAGCCTCTGGTCCTGTCGAGCTCTGGCCTGGGGGGAAGGTGCACCCTGGGGGCCTGGACCTCTGCCTTTTCCTGGATCTGCTCTGGTGTGGCGGGTGCCGGTGGGGCCCATGAGTTTGTCACTGCTGTCCCCGGGGGCTGTGCGTGTGGTTGCTGGGGGGGGGGGACTCTCCCAGTTCTTCCCTATGGTCTGATCTGGTGGGTGGGTGGGCGGATCTTCCTGTGTGGGTGCCCCTTGGGACTCTGCGCTCGGGATTCTTCTCGGGTCCTTGGGCTCTGGTCTTCCCTATGTCTGCCTCGTGTCTTGGGGGTTGGGTCTCCGGTCCTCCACAGTCACTATTAAATATTCCATTGGAGAAATCTTGTACATACAGTACAAGCATGTTCACAACTGCTCACAAACAGGTGTTCTGATCCGGGGAATTCTGACTGGTCACTGAGTGTGTATATACATCTGTGTGTATATATCTACAGTATGAATGTAGGCACATATGTATGTATGTCTTTATGTATGTATGGGTATGTGTATATATTTATGTATGCCATCCATGTATTTATCCATTTATTTTTAGTTGAACGGACAGATGTTGGCTGTGTGGTCCTGTGTTTTCTTGTTGTTAATTTAATATACTTCTAATCGCTATTTCAATCTTTCTATCTTTCTAATTACTTTTTCTCTTTGTTTTTCCCTCATTTTCTATTTTCTCTTTACTTAAAAAATCACTGATGATGAAGAAATTAAGAAACTAATATTAACTTCTTTTTTTCTACTGAAGTGATTAAAAAAAGCAAACTCCCATGCACCCTGCAGGACCCTGCTGAGGGTGTAGAGCTCTTCCGCTGTTCCACGACCAGGGCAAAAACCACACTGCTCTTCCTAAATTCATGATTTGACTATACGACGGACCCTCCACTCCAGGACCCTTGAATAGACCTTACCAGGGAGGCTTAGATGTAATCCCCCTATAGTTAGAACACACTCTGCAGTCCCCCTTTTTAAATATGGGGACCACCACCTCAGTCTGCCAATCCAGAGGAACTGCCCCCGATGTCCATACAATATTGTAGAGTTGCATCAACCAATGCAACCGCACAACATCCAGAGCCTTAAGGAACTCCAGGTGAATCTCATCCACCCCCGGTGCCTTGGCACCGAGGAAGTTTTTAACCACCTCGGTGACCTTGGCACCAGAGACTGGACAGTCCGACCCAGGGTCCTCAGGCTCTGCTTCCTCATGGGAAGATGTGTTGGTGGGATTGAGGAAGTCTTTGAAGTATTCCACCCAACAACCCACAACGTCTCAAGTTGAGGTCAGCAGCGCACCATCCCCACCATAAACAGTGTTTGTGGCAAACCACTTTTCCCCCTGAGATGCCAAATGGTGGACCAAAATCGCCTCGAAGCTGTACGGAAGTCCTTTTCCATGGTATCTCCAAACTCTTCCTATGCCCGAGGTTTTGCCTCAGCAACCGTCCGAGCCGCAATCTGCTTGGACTGCGATACCTAGGCCGCTTCTGGAGTCCCACAGACCAAAAATACCCGATAGGACTCCTTCTTCAGCCTGACAGCATCCTTCACCATCGGTGTCCACCAGTGGGTTTGAGGGTTGCTGTTACAACAGGCACCAACAACCTTGTGGCCACAGCTCTGGTAAGCCACCTAGACAATAGAGGCATGGCAAACGGCCCACTCGGACTCAATGCCCCCCACCTCTCGGAGGTGTGAATTGAAGCTTTGTCTGATGGAAGACTCCGTCAGATGTTCCCAGTAGACTCTCATTGTAAGTTTGGATCTGGAGGGTCTGACCGGCATCCTCCCCCACCATCGAAGCCAACTCACCACCAGGTAGAGGTCAGTTGACAGCTCCGCACCTCTCTTCACCCGAATGTCCAAGATATGCAGCCACAGATCAGATGAAACAAAAACAAAGTTGATCATCGAACTGAAGCATAGGGTGTCCTGCAGCCGAGAGCACATATGGACACCTTTTTGTTTGAACATAGTGTTCGTTATGTTCAATCCATGATGAGCACAGAAGTCCAATAACAAAACACCGCTCGGGTTCATATTGGTGGGGGCTGTTCCTCCCAACCATGCCCTCCAGGTCTCACAGTCATTGCCCACATGAGCGTTGAAGTCCCCCAGCAGAACGAGGGAGTCCACATTAGGAGCGCTCTCCAGCACCCCCTCCAAGGACTGCAAAATGGTGGGTAATCTGAACTGCTGTTAGGCGCATAGGCACAAACAACAGTCAGGATCTGTCCCCCCCACACACACAAAGGCAGAAGGAGGCACTCTAGTACAAGTGAGTGAACCCCAATGTACAGGCACCAAGATGGAGGGCAATAAGTATGCCCACTCCTGTTTGGCACCTCTCAGCATGGGCAACTCCAGCGTGGAAGAGTGTCCAACCCCTCTCGAGGAGACTGGTTTCAAAGCCAGAGTGGTGCATCAAGGTGAGTCCAACTAACGTATTTTTCAAACTATAAGCCGCAACTTTTTTCCTGAACTTTGAACCATGCGGCTTACAGACCAGTGCGGCTTATACGTCAATTTTTTTCTTCAGCCACCAGGGGGCTCTTATGTTCCATTTGCTTCAACCACTCGCTTCAAAAAAAGAAAGGAAAAAAAAAGAAAAGGCGATCGCTTCCAGAGCCGACTTTTGTACCAGGAAGCAGCGATTTAAAGATAGTCAATGGCCAAAAACTCATAAAAGGGGATAAAACAGACATTTTTCACGATGGAATCTGACTGATAAAAACTTTGGAGCTTAATCCAGGACTAGTTTGTGGATAAACGTCGAGTGAAGAGCCACAGACTTTTTTTCCCCTCATTGCACTCCCCGGGGAAGGAATCCCATGCAGTGACATATGCTGGAGCGGGAGGGCTTTCCCACCACAGCTTTACACAACAACAGATACCGCTGTGTGACGCAGCTTTTCTCAGCTTGTTTAACTCTGAAACTGAAGAGGACTTTGACGGTTTCAGTGCGCCGAAGGACGATGAATGAGAC
>NW_013953032.1:155116-157643 GCF_001266775.1 Austrofundulus limnaeus
GCTGTTTTTGTTTTTACTGATGGGGGTGTGGCTGTTTTTGTTTTTACTGATGGGGGGTGGGGGGTGCGGCTTATAGTCCGGTGCGGCTTATATGTTGATGTTCGCGTGTTTTTTTTTTTTAAATGGCGGGTGCGGCTAATGGTCCGGTGCGGCTTATGGTCCGAAAAATACGGTATATCTAGTCGGAACCTCTCAACCTCACCACCAGCTCAGGCTCCTTCCCCACCAGAAAGGTGACAATCCATGTCTCTAGAACCACTTCTGTAGCCGGCGATCAGACCGCCAAGGTCCTCGCCTTTGACTACTGCCCAACACACAATGCACCTGACCCCTTTAGCCCTTCCCATAGGTGGTGAGCCCATGGGAAGGGGTACCCATGTCTCCTCTTCAGGCTGTGCCCAACTGGGCTCCATGGGCAAACGCCTGGCCACTAGGCGCTCGCCAGTGTGCCCCACCTCCAGCCCTGGCTCCAGAGTGGGGCCCCAGTGACTCGTGTCTGGGCGAGGGAACACAAAGTCCATTTGAGGGACTCATGATAGGGGTCTTTGGGCTGCGCTTTGTCTGATCCCTCACCCAGGACCTGTTTGCCTTGGGAGCCCTACCTGGGGCATGAAGCCCCTGACAACATAGCTCCTAGGGTCATTGGGACACTCAAATCTCTCCACCACGACAAGGTGGCAGCCCAAGGAGAGGCTTTGGGTAGTGTCTGAAAGAATGAAATCATGTATACCAGTGACTGAAATAAGTTTCCTTACATGTTGGAGCCAGAGTGAGAGGAGAATGAAGACCACCAAATTGTAGTTGGTAAGTCCTGTTATTTGGTTTTTCTTTTGCAAAATATGTAATGTAAAAGTCCACAAAATGTCATAGAATATAGAGAAAACTGAATGAGTTGAAAAATATGCCTGAAACTTATTATAAAGATACAGTATGCATTTTTTAAAAATATGTTTTATAATGGAAAAAAATACTTTTTGTTTTAAGCCAGTAATTCATGATATACTTTAATGACCCATTTTTTAATGTCACCCTGTCTATCGATAGATAGAATAATTTAGCCAGAACAAGATTTGCTAACAACAATCACTATTAGATATCATTTGTATTTATCACTGTTATTTTTCCCTTGACCCAGCAAGGAGCTTAGAATGACATAACAGCTTGATGGTTCTTTGTTCATTTCTATGATCTTTTTATTGCAATAATCTCAGACAACCATTCTACAAAGTTCCTTTTTTCTTTGGATCATGGATTCTGTTTCTTGTTGAATAATTTTTTCCACAACATGTTAGTTTCAGTTAGTTATTTGTGACTTTTAGAATGTGTCATGTTACACAGTGTTTGACAGTGTTATAGTTGGGATGGCTCTAAAATTAACATGGTGGATATTTAGCTTCAGTTTTAAACTGCCAGAGGAAGACACTTCACATATCTTTATTAATGTCAGTGGTTCCTACAGTTTAAATGCCTAAGAATGAGATAACATTGTAAGGGTGTATTTTAGTTCCCACACTTGTTTCTCTGACATGTTAATCAGTTGAATACAGTAACCGAGGAGGGGGGAGGGTTCCCAAAACTTTTCCACCTGTCAAAAAAATCATGTCATCATTTAGTTGTACATTTTATCCAACAGATCTTACAGTCCAGTCAGTTGCGGCTACTAGAGGAGCATGCTAAAAGCTGTGAATGTCTTCCTGGCTACTTGTTTGCAACGACTCAAAAATCATCGAGATTGTGTTAAAAAATGTATTATTTTCCTACAACTAGTTCCAGCCCAGTTAGATATTGGCTAAAGAGACCTTTGGTAATGTGATTGTATTAAAAAGACAACCTTCATCCATCCATCCATCCATCCATCCATCCATCCATCCATCCATCCATCCATCGTCTTTACTCACCTGTCCCCTTAGGTTTGTAGGGAGCTGGGTCATTGAAAAAGAAGTTGTTTGCCCTGTCTAACTTCGGTCATGAACCAAAGACCATCTTGCTGTAAGGCAGCAGTGCTAACCGCTGATCTGTCATGCAGCACTTTAAATTCATGGCACATGAATCATGAATTCAAACATGACTTAATGCATAAAAATTAATCATTAATTCATGTAAACATTTGGGGAAAGCTAAAAAGCACATTTACCACCAGTTTCTCATAAATGTTTAAGGCAGGCACCACTCATTAAACATTGCAGCATGTAAGATATAATCTTATTCCACTTCATCAGTTCAACAGACCCCAATCCTCGTGACCCTATATTTTTTATTCTATCTAATGAATTACAGATAAAGAAATCAGGAAGAAGGATTGTTATTGACAAGGGCTGAAATGCTTCAGGTGTTGCAGCAATAATGAGATACATTTGCTGTAAAAAAACACAATTACCCTATTTATTCGCATATAATACAATCTCATGTATAATATGATATCATGTATAATACGATCTCATGTATAAAACGATCTCATGTATAATACGACCCCACTTTTTTGAGCTTAAAAAGCATAAAAAATTGAATCCTCAAACTACCTCCAATT
>NW_013953032.1:158643-160824 GCF_001266775.1 Austrofundulus limnaeus
AATTAATACGGTACTCAAAATATACATATTTTAAATTTATGCTTCCCAAGTAGGTAGAATTCTCCCTCCAGATAGTGTCTGCCTCAAGTAAAGGAGTATTTGGGAGTCTTGTTCAGCGTTGTCAGATGGGCTGGTTTCCGCACAATTGGGCTTCTTTTAAACACATTGGGCTGATAAAAACAGCTTAGGCGGTTTGTTAAAATTAGGGCTGCTTTTTACCACATTTGGTAGGTTTTTAGTAAAGTATTTATACAGAAATTATATCAAAATACCAAGTTTCGCTATGAAATGGTATTAGTTAATATCAACTGTAAACACCACAGAGAGGAGACTAGGTTTCTGATATCCTGAGGACCTGACAAACAATCCGAGGACTATCAGTTGACTTGTCTTATGCACATGTGTGCAGCTAACACAGACACGTTCACCTTAATGTGTTTTCCTCCAAAAGTTCTTGAAAGGAAATAAGATACCAGAAGGGTGAAAAGGTTTTGTTATTTGTTGTCATTGGTGAGACCAAGTGGTGCCCATCTTTCCCTCTTTCAGATGAGTGGGTGTGTTCTTACTGAGAAGGAGTGTGTGTCACATCATGTTATGCATCACAAGATGCAGAGCAGTCATAGTAAAGGACAGGCGTTTCTCATCCATTTATGAGGCTGTCAACATAAAACCAGCCAAGCATCTTAATGACCTATGACTCAACACAGAGAACCATTTGATAGAAAGTCATACGCATGAGCAGCAACACAGTTCTGGAAAACAATGGTTCACAAACAATAAGACAATGACACATCCAAACTTCGCCATGACCTATTTGCTCCTCAGCCTCAGGCAGAGTAATAGGTGAGGACTGATTTTAGATATACATGCTATTTTTTACTTGGGTTAAAGGAGACCAATTATGGGTCCTAGAAATGTTTATGGTATGTCTGTGGGCTATCCAGACCATGTTCATTCAATTTAATGCACAAAATAATTCTCAGATAATAAAATTTCCCATTTTCTAGTTCTGCCTGCTCTGACTTCTGTTCAGAAGAGTTGCTTATGTTAATAAGCTCTGTTGGTAACGCCCTCCAAAAATCTGTTGACATTAACTCTGCCCTCCAAAGCCAGCATTTACGTTAGCATGGCTAACAATAGCAGAAGCTCCGTTGTACAACCATATGAGACCCTGAGTCAGACACAGAGATAGAGCCGTGGTCGCAGCTTTTTTTTCCTCCCCTCCTCCTGTGTCAGAGCTCTGTGCTCACTCTGCATGCTGTTACCAGGGCAGGTAATGGGAGCAGCAGCAGTCAAAATACCTCAGAAACTCGAACAAATAGGCTAAAGCTAAACAATAGAGGTACATGAGAAAACATGTTCATAACAAACAAAAATAAATAATTAAATTGTTTGTGTCCGTGTCAGTCTCAAGCCCTGGGGCCTCATGTATCAACGGTGCGTACACACAAAAAACCTTGTGTACGCCATTTTCCATGCAAAACTCCGGATGTATCAAAACTCAACTGAACGTGGAAATGATCGCAGTCCCACACCAACTCCAGGGCTGGTGTCACACGTTTCTGTGGTTCTGGTTCCACTGGAGACACTTAGAGGTGATTCTGAGAAACTGTTCATGATATGAAACTGATTATTGTTCACAGCAGACACACATGATTAACAATTATTACATCCACATGATTAACAATTACATCCACATGATTAACAATTATTACATCCACATGGACACAGTTAAATAAAAGATGCACAAAATTGGACCAAAAACACATTTAACAGGAACAGATTCAGCCTTACCGGAGGATTTGGTAAATAGTGTAACACACAGAGCTTTTATTTATAAACAGATAGAACGTTCTGATGATGAGTCAGTCATCAGTCGTTTTGAGGAAAAATCATTTTTTAGTTTGGCACTGCTGCGCTCTGGGAGCGTGTGCCACGCGTGCACGAGCAGCAGCGATTGAACTGGGGTTCCACAGGAGCTTTCCAGAGGGAGCTGGCAGACCCATCAGGACTGTGTCAGTCCAGTCCACCCAAAGCTGAATCATGACCAACGGAATCGTCTCACCTGCATGATTCTAAAGGCTGAGTTATGGTCGCGCTCTGGAGCGCGCACCCTCGCCGGCAGTGGAGGTGTTTCATACTTGATGTTTATGATGTTGGGGATTTCTCCAAAATGACACA
>NW_013953032.1:161742-167528 GCF_001266775.1 Austrofundulus limnaeus
ACAGTTATTACATCCACATGATGAACATTTATTACATCCATATGATTAACAGTTATTACATCCACATGATGAACATTTATTACATCCATATGATTAACAGTTATTACATCCACATGATGAACATTTATTACATCTGATTAACAGTTATTACATCCACATGATTAACAATTATTACATCCACATGGACACAGTTAAATAAAGGACGCACAAAGTTGTTCCAAAAACACATTTAACAGGAACAGATTCAGCCTTACTGGAGGATATAATAAATAGTGTAACASACAGARCTTTTATTTATAAACAGATATAATTTTCTGATGACGAGTGGCTCATCAGACGTTTTGAGGAAAAATCATTTTTAGTTTGGCACTGATGCGCTCTGGGAGCGCGACACAGTGAGTAGCCTTGTGCACCACGCGTGCACGTGCAGCAGCGATTGAACTGGGGTTCCACAGGAGCTTTCCAGAGGGAGCTGGCAGACCCATCAGGACTGTGTCAGTCCAGTCCACCCAAAGCTGAGTCATGACCAATAGAATCATCTCATCCATCTGATTCTAAAGGCTGAGTTATGGTCGAGCTCTGGAGTGTGCACCYTCACCTGCAGTGGAGATGTTTCATACTTTGTGTTTACGTTGTTGTAGATTTCTCCAAAATGACATGTGGAAGTACACTTTACAACTTCTGTAAATGCTGTAAGTAGGAGAGCAAAAGCTGGACAGACAAACAGACTGCACACAAAGGCTGCGGGGCTGCAGTGTTTGTGGAGACCCTCCAACATCACGTCACGTCATGTGAACTCTACTGAGACGCAGAGACTCGTTTCTTCATATCAGCTATGAAATAAACTAAGATCTATGTTCTACCAAACATTTAAGTTCCTCTATGTTTACAGTCATTATGCTAATAAACTCGTGTGCAAAGTGATGAGCTGGTTGCGCAACACAGCAGTTTGCGCGCACACACACACCGACACACAATCGCTCATTCTTTGCATGACAAATATTTTATTCCTATTTTTACTTAGGATTTTTCTTCACTCTCACTTTATATTAAATTCATTATTTTTATGACATTAGAAATCATTTCTGATCACAGGGATCAAACAAACGTGTCCTTCACACATGCAGGAAGTAATTTGCATCTGTTTAACATGTTAATGAAGGCGTGTCAGGGGAGGAGTCTTACCTGCGCTCAGTTCCACATTAATTGTGATGTACAAAAGAAATGTGCGTGGATTCAGGCGTACACACAGTTTGATACATCTGGAATTTTTTGTGCGTACGCTGTTTTCTGGTTTTGACCGTACATCAGGTTTCAGTAAGAAATCCACACAAGTCTTTGTACATGAGGCCCCTGGTCTCCCACTCTCTGGTCCAACACTCTACCCATTGCCCTATTGGAGGCTTGTTGTGTAATGAGCTGCGCATTACACAACAACACCGTGACGGCTTTTTATACTGAGGAAGTGGAGCCTCACCCAGGGGTTGCTAGGTAAGGGGCTGAACACAGGTTCCAGTGGGTTGTCATATGACTTGTGACATCACAAAATGATGGAAGTATAAAACTTGTCGTTAATATACATTAAAAATACATTTACTTACAGTAAATATGCCCCTGGGTGCATTTATTTGGTCCTAGGACTTTTTTTTAAGAAGTACATACCCAAAATTGAGTTAAAAAACCTTTAAAAAGTGAATTTTGCATAATAGGTCCCCTTTAAGTTGATAATTTAAGTTCATGTTAACCAGATGGATGGGGCTCTGGTGATGGGAAGTTTGGCTCTTCAGGGGACTGGCTCTTGTGGAACAGTTCCCAAATGTCTCCTAACGTATTATCATCTGCAGCCAAATATTATAGCTTAACTTGGCAAATATGAAACTCTGTGTTGATAAAACCCTTTCACACAGTGTTTTTTTTTTATGAGAAGCCTTAGAATTGCTGTTTTGTTCTGTTACAAACAGATTTAACTTTGTGTTGAAAGTTATTGAGGAAGCACTGTGCGGAAGGAGGTACCTGCAGTTGTGTGACTCCTTTTATTTTTTGTGAATACACTGTAATTGCATGTTTGTGGCTTTGACAAAGCTCATGGTGCTTAAATCTTATGGTAACATTCTTCCAGTTTGTAAAACCTAGCCAAAAGGCTGGCTCTGCTTTTTTAGACAAAGTACTTTTTTGAAGTGTGTATGTTTTAACACAATAAAAGCAAATGATTGTAGTGAAGACATGCATGCTGGTTATACCACCTGTCCTGAAAATACAAAGTTCTATTTAAAAGTTTTTGAGCCTCAAGGACTCTGGGATTTGTCTGATTTTATTTGGTGAATGTATCCAGAAAAATCTGCTTTATCTGTCTCTTCAATACTGCATTCTCTTCCTTCTTCATGGCCTTCATCTTTACCTTCTTCAAGGCTCATATGAATGAGGTTCCTTGATAATATACAAGTTCAATTTATTTCTACTGCATTCTGACAAAATACCAAGTGGCTTTAGTTTAATGTATTTTGCATTTTTATGTTTATCTGTCTCACCTGTGATTCTGACTCCACATACCAGAAAAGTTAAGATGCGACTATTAATTATGTTGCGTTTTTTTGTGTAACAATTAGTTTGTACACAATTTCAACCAGGAAGACTGCCTCTCCTGTGCATACAGTATATCATATTTCTCTTTTACTGTCAGTCAGTTTGACCCAACCAGTCATTCTTTAGATCATTCATGCTAATGCACACACTCTCTCTTTAGTATTCAGCTGTATCAGTGACAACCATAGAGGTAATATAAGACAGCTAGAGGACATATCTTTTGCATGACTTTGTGACTGACTGGGGATCTGGGAGGCACAACTATGGTTGTATGGTTGTACCAAGTGAAGAGGAAAAAGGAAAACATACCTCATTTCACAAGTAAGCAGAATTGATCCTATTTACATCAATGTGAATCTGACTATAACTACAGCAAATCATGCTAATCAACTGTTTAAAAAATAGTTTATAAAGCTGGTGTGATTGCTGTTGAATGGTGCCTTTACTTGTGACAACCGCTGTATGAGGCTAGCATGGATGCTAGGAGTAAAACTAGAAGTAGGCTACAGTGAAAACAATAAGGTTTACTAAACCTGTTTATCAACAGAAAGTGCAGGGATACAATCTGGGTGGTCCAGTGTTGGTTTTTTACCTCTGATAAAATTTTGGAGCAGATGTTAAGTCTATGGTTGTACTTTTTTTTGTCACATTCAGCTGATCCCATCACTCAAATGTAGCTAGCTAGCATCTTAGCTTGGGAAAAGTGACAAAAAATACTTCTTCCATATAGGCGAAATGGCTTTGTCCTACTGAGCCCGCGAGGGGACATGGGAGGATTTTTTTTCTTTCTTGCGTTCCCACGCAAAAGTATTGCGTTACCTCACAATACATTTTGCGTTCCCTCGCAAAAGTCGTACAACACTGTTGTGGCTGCTCGTTTATTAACAAACTCACATGTTCACCATTACTTAGTTAGCCTACTGCTTTAATTCAGCTTCAGAATGAATATATCACACAGCCACACATGGAAGTATGGCATATGCTGATATTTTAACACGCAACATCAATGTCAATTTCACGAACTTGTGGCGACACTTCCTGTTTTGGTAACAGGATATTTCAAAATAAAAGTCTGATTTAATTTAGTTCATATACAATTCAAACTTTTGCGTGGGAATGCAAAACAATATTGCAAGGTAACGCGAAAGTATTGCGAGGTAGCGCTAAAAGGTATTGCGAGGGAACACAAAGGTATTGTGTGGGAATGCAAAAGAAAAAAATCCCCCCATGTCCCCTCGCAGGCTCCGTAGTATCCTGACTCACTGTTATACGTACTGTAGAACAATGTTTTGTGGTCCCCCTGATGGAGTTTGATGCCGTTTTCCCAAATTTAAAATTTGGCAGATAAATAATAATAAACATACTTTATTCTAATAATGTTGTGCAAAACCTTATATGTGATTTCTGAGTTGTGTGTTTCTGACTGACTTCAGATCTGCAGGAGTTAAATTCATTGTTTTGTTTAATAAACAAAATCTTTTTATCATCCAGCTGTTTTGTGATTGTTAAATGAAATTAACATGAATGGACAATTCTATTAATGTATTATAAAAAGATTTGTGACACAGATCCAGCTGGGCTTGCTGTTAATCTCTGTTAATCTTTGCTCCTCCACATTAGGTGCAGACAGTGTTCCCGTCTTATTTAAGTCTGTGATAACAACCCTCCTCCACCCATCTCCACCAGCAGCAATCATATCTCCAGACTACACCATTTACTTCACCACATTTAGATTTTGTCTCACATATTTGATGGTCTAGGCCTAAGCATCACACGTTATATTTTAAGTTATTCACTCGCTGATTTTACTCTCTTGTTTTTGCTTTAAGTCTCTCCTGGTTAAAATGCAGGTCTCTAGTTCTACTACAAGTCTGTCTGACCTGCGAGTCTGACTCCACAGCTGTCCCTGAAATTGGCTGTGCCCTGCAGAATTACACACAGCAGACAAGATATGATGTGTATAAATATAGCATACATATTTCTTTACTGTAAAATTATACTACGACAGGTTTTAATGTGATTTGCATGTCTCAGTCAATCTGTCTCACCTGTGATTCTGCAGCAGTCCCTGTTTCAGTGCTCTGGTTACACTAGCTTCATTTATATTTATGAGATGAGCAGACGTCTTCATGTTGTGTGCTTTTTCAGCAGTCTCCAAGTCATCTCTGTGTCTCTGCTTTTTTCAGTTTGTATATCCTGACCTCTGCGATCTGATGAAATGTGATTTTGTTCACTTACAAAAAAAGACAGTGATATGGCTTAGAAATGTCCTTGGACTCACATATTGTATAGTGAATATTTTCACAAAACTATGAATATAGTGTGGTGCTTCTAAATCAGTTTCTAACTAATAAATGACTTCAAACCTGTGTCATCCTCCTCTGAAAATCCCTGCTGAATATCTTTTGTTGCCTAGCAAGAAAAACACAAGCTTAAATTAAATGCTACTGTCATGTTTGGTCAAAATGAGCAGAAACTGTCCTTCTAACTTTCCTAATCTAGACGTACATGTTGTTGTTGTTTGGTGAAAAAACTCCAGATGATGTCTGGAGATTTTTAGTTGGCATTCTTTTAACAACCATGTCTCCTTTGAAAATTGCACCCGCTTCAGATGTTATCATCCATAAAATGGACATTATCAGGCGTTATCAGTCCCCTAGAATGGCTTCAGAATGTCCCACCTGTGCCGGTTAGCAGGTTCCCCGTCCCATAGAATGGTTTCTGATTGTCAGCTGGTTATTATGAGGCATAAAACCACTATCTGGTTAATATGAGGCATAAAACCACTATCTGGTTAATATGAGACATAGAACCACTATCTGGTTAATATGAGGCATAAAACCACTATCTGGTTAATATGAGGTATAAAACCACTATCTGGTTAATATGAGGCATAAAACCACTATCTGGTTAATATGAGGTATAAAACCACTATCTGGTTAATATGAGGCATAAAACCACTATCTGGTTAATATGAGGTATAAAACCACTATCTGGTTAATATGAGGTATAAAACCACTATCTGGTTAATATGAGGCATAAAACCACTATCTGGTTAATATGAGGTATAAAACCACTATCTGGTTAATATGAGGCATAAAACCACTATCTGGTTAATATGAGGTATAAAACCACTATCTGGTTAATATGAGGTATAAAACCACTATCTGGTTAATATGAGGTATAAAACCACTATCTGGTTA
>NW_013953032.1:170006-187172 GCF_001266775.1 Austrofundulus limnaeus
GTATAAAACCACTATCTGGTTAATATGAGGTATAAAACCACTATCTGGTTAATATGAGGCATAAAAACGGTTAATATGAGGTTTAAATCCACTAAGGTTAACTTCAGAGCAATTGACATGGTTAACGCTAAAGACACCGCCCTCCAACAGTTGTATATTGTGGCCTTCCAATGGGGCAATGGGTAGAGTGTCGGACCAGAGAGTGGGAGACCAGGGTTTGACACGGATACAAAAAAATTATTACTATATGTTTTGGTTATTTACACATTCATTGTCATTGATATATTAACCCACTAGGGGGCACTGTCAGGACACCCTGAAGCCTAGACAGTGGTTCTCAAACTTTTTATCTTCTGACCCATAAAATATTAATGGCAAAAACTTGTGACCCCAAATATTACTGGTCTGAGTACACAAACTTTGGTAATAACCCTAAAAACAAAGTTTACACAAACATAAACACTTATTTATACTTATTTTTTGTTTTTGTAATAATTATAGGGAAAATATTACCTCACCAATTATTTTATTACCCTTTAAATTGATTTCTGAAGTGCATTGGTTCCCAAACTTTTCAACTTTTGACCCACAAAATAACAGTAGCAGAGACCTGTGCCCACAACTATTTTTGGATGATAAACATTTGTATCAGGTCAACTAAACATGGACATAGTAACAATATTTATTATTCTACATTTATACATTTTAGGCAGCTAAGGCAAAAATGCAATTAATTTAGAAAATCTTTTCAGGGCCCCACCTTGATGTTTCAGGACCCCACTTTGGGTCCCAACCCCAACTTTGGGAACCACTGACCTAGAAGGCACAGTAGGGACCCTCTGAAGCCATTGTATGGGACTGATAATGCCTAATAATGTCCATTTCATGGACTGATAACCTCAGAATCCCCTGGTAAATTAAATGAAATACAGCACAGCTTTAAAAACTTTAAGAAATCTGAGTCTGCTAAAACATTAGCAGTGAAATTTTATTGACACCGCTACTGCGTTGCTACATTTGTATAGTGGATGGCCACCAGCAGTCATAGGACATCTCTCAAGAAAAGTCCAAAAGTTGGCGGGACTTGCCAACTACGGTCCACGATGGTTTAAAATCAAGAATTGTTGATTTTTTATTTAAGTTAAATTATAAATGATACACAGGGCAGACAAAATAACATTATTAAATATGAGAAACACTAAAAATGCAGGCAGGTGAGAGTACAGATGGTAAAATTGTGAACATTTATTATTGTTTTCATCGTAATTTTTTTGCTTATCAGTGTGCATTGCCAATGCAATGCACACTATTGTGATTCGTTTCTTATCCAAGTCATCTCATCTTTGCCATGCTTCTCCTCCTGCATACTTTGTCCTAGAGCTGCCATTGTAATTTATATCTGTAAAGCTCCTGTGCCAAATGATGGCTATGCCTTTTGGTGCCTGTAAAACTTATAGTTTATGAAATATTAATGTTTAATGAATTATAATGGCAGTCATACAAGTCAGCCTTGTATTGGTCCAATACTGCACCATGCTGTACTCAACTTGATACTGCACCATAGTTTAATATTTCAACTCAGTAGTTCAGTGTTTACAGTACTAAAATGATTGTATTTTGATGTTTTACTATAATATTGTCTTAATACTGCTCTATTGTGGTAATATTATGCATTTTTGTGTCAATAATTGTATTGGCAATATGGCCTCTTTCTGCACACATACAAACCAACCCCTGCCACCAACTTCTGCAACCGCTCCATTGGTCCAGTGGTCTATGTCATGGTCTTTCATGTGGGAGATCAGGGTTCAAAAATTGGTTAGTGCAACTTTAAGAAAAAAATCTCTTCAAAGTTCATATTGTCACACAATTGCCTTAATTCGAAACACCTGCTGACATGACAGGCACAAGCTGGTGTAGAAAACACATTTGAACTTGGTCAAAGTTCATTCAGCAAATCCATGCTACAATGACATGCTACATGGCAATGCACACTTGTTTTTACATCGTAAAAACCCATGTCTACTTGGAATTAGTTTTGGAAGTGAATAAAGATTCTAAACCAGTCAAACCTTCAGCTCTTCCCACAATGTTTATAGAGCTGTTTGTTTTAAAGGATCTGGGCTCTTTTTTGCTTAAAGTTCTCACGTTTCCAGAGGCAAAGAGAAGGATATTATTTGCTAACTCTGTTGTTTGTTTTCAGGGACAAACACTCGTGTTGAGTTACTGTAGCTTCAGCAGCCAGTGGTAGTGATGAGGAAAACATGGAAACCTTGGGTCTGAATATCTGCTGCCTTCCAGTAAACCAAGCCAAGCAGATAATAAAGCAGCAGCAGCAGCTCAGAAAACCTCCATCACTTGGTGCAGTGTTCTGCTAAGCAGGCCGTGAGATTAGCACTCGAGGTGTCAGGGGCTTCAGAGGAGACACTCCGAGGAAAAAACTCTATTCAGTTTTATTTTTTCTGCAAATGCTAGCTTGGAAAATTTCTTCTAAATATATTCTTAGTCATCTATTCATAGTCAACATGACAGCTGAAAAACAAACAATTTACAGCTATCTTTTTATCAACTCATCAAACATATTGTATTTATCATGTCAGAGGAAAGAAACAGTGGAACTTTGTTGTTAATTTGTCTGTGGCAGGAACATGTGCACTCCTGCTGTCCTGATTTAATCCTCAGCTGAAAAAAAAACAAACTAAACAAACAGTCTTGTTAAGAAAAGTTAAGTAAAAACAGCTGTTGTATATTCACAAGACTAAAAACATCCAATTCATTTCAGGGAACGGTGCAAAAAAGAAACAAGTTCAAACCATAAATCCACCTCAGTTCAAAACAAAACCGTAGTCAGCTCCAGTTACAGTCACTTTAATATGATTATAACACAAAGCAGTCTGATTCAGTCTGTAACACAAGGCTAATAAGTAAATTTAAAAAAGCTTTTTATTAATGGAAGCCAATAAATTGCATGGTCTTCAGAGGCATTTAGCTCGAGGGGTGTTGAGTTTACTGACGCCTTCTTTCAGCTGACGACGCCTCATGATGCCTTCAGGGTTAGCCAAGAGTTGGTTTTTTTACTTTACGTAAATTCCGTATGTGGCATGGGGGTGACCGAAATTGTTTTATGTAACCAGAGGAAGACCCATAAAGAACAAATTGTGCCAGCTTGGATAGAGGAAGTGTGTAGAGATTTTACATAGATTTTTGTTGTTGTGTGGTGTTATCTTGTGTGTGCCTCCAGACCAGGGGCCTCAGGTACAAAGACTTGCGTGGATATCTTACTGAAACGTGGCGCAAAGAATCCAGTCCCCAAAACCAGCGCAGCTCAGAAATATTGATGGAACTGTTCATTTCTGTGCAGCTTTCAGCCTGCTCTGGAAAACCAGATTAGACGGGCGAAAGAGGGGGGAAGGTGGGGGGCAGAGCCTTTGTCGACACATCCAGCTAGGAAGAATTTAGTCAATAGATCCAAGGCCGTTGTCGGGGAGATCCAGATTCTGTAATCAGTTGTTTTGGAAACAAAAGAGACAAGCAGACGACAACAATTTTCCATCTGATTTAGAGTTCTTGCTGGTACTCTCATAATTGGCGATCCCAATCAGGCAAAATGGTGTGGACAAATTCCACCGAGCCCGAATCTATCAGCTTCCTCCCAGATCAATTCCATCTGGCCAGCAAAGTCCAGGGACCTCAGCCGGCCCGCGACCCTCAATAGAACTGCTTGCAGACCGAGTCCAGCTCGCTCAAGGCAAAAATGTCCGAGTTCTGGTAGAATTCAGCCACCCATCGAATTGGTCAGTCAGCCAGGAAATGAACAGCCACTGACGTTGATTTGCTGAACACCAGGAGACCACCAAGCCAATCTGTAGAATCCAGTGATCGAAGTCCAGACATAAATCCAGAACAGAGAAGACCAGAGGTCCCACCTTTGACATGTCCTCCCATGGAAGAAGAAAAATAAAATTTGTTCCAAAATTTTATTGAGAGACGAGCTAACTAAATCCATAAAAATATCCATGATTTCTTATTTCGGAT
This sequence comes from Austrofundulus limnaeus, assembly GCF_001266775.1. Taxonomy (NCBI): domain Eukaryota; kingdom Metazoa; phylum Chordata; class Actinopteri; order Cyprinodontiformes; family Rivulidae; genus Austrofundulus; species Austrofundulus limnaeus. The sequence continues at coordinate 174,042 of NW_013953032.1, forward strand.
GAAAATGTAGAGAAGGCTCCAGCAGCAAAGCAGGGAAAGATAAGGAAAGGCATGACAGAAGGGAGAAGCGTCTTACTCCTCTGAGAGCGGAAACAAAAAAATATTTTGATGCATCCGGAGTTTTGCGTGGAAAATGGCATACGCAAGGATTTTGTGCGCATGCATCGTTGAGACATGAGGCCCCTGGTCTGTTTGGAACTTTTTTCAACTACATAAATTTCACAATCTTCCGTAAGGTTTGTAAGCGGGTTAGGGGCATTCTGGCTTAAAGTATAGATGCCCTCATCCTGAACCCTACCTAAAAGCCTGAGTCTTCACTTCAGTATTATCTCCCATCCTGAGCAGCACATTGGCGACAGTTTATTCTATTTAACAGGAAAAAACCTCCAACAGATCCAGGAACAGGGCATTTGGCCGTCTGACTCCACTGGCTGGGGTTAAGAGGACAGGAAACACCCAAGCGTTGGTTCAGACATAAGATTTATGGGAAGAAAACAAGTAAAAACACAAGTAATGAGAGCACTAATTACATGGAAAGTATAGTGAGTAAAGGTCAGTGAGTGTGAACTTACAGCAGCAGAACTAAAGGATGGCTCAGGAAAACCAAATCAGTCCTGAAACGTAGAAACATCATCCATGGGTCACAGAAAGCTGCACTTAATTGCAGTAAATTTATGTAAGAAACACGATTACAAAATGCTATGTGAACATATGTAACTTTGAACAGTTGAACCAACCTGCATGAGTTTGGGTTGTTTATGTCGAACCTCTCTGGCATGGCTTCGGCTGTTCTGTCTGCCTGCAGCTGTGTGTTCTACACCGTGAGCAACCAGCAGAGCAACACAGCCTGTACAATTACTGCAGCTATTTCTCAGTGCTTGTGGGTTATTACCCCGACACTGCTATCATCAGCCAGTCCCAACACACCCCAACCCCCTCAAGTGCTTACACAAGCTGTCTAGCTTTGGCAGGGTATGACACACCATTAACCGGTCCGCCTTGCCATAGTGCTTATTTAGAGACATCCAGAGCTGAAAATACTTTGTGACTACTTTCAGGTCCTCCATGGATTAAAAATAAGGGGGCCTGGTGAGGTTTAAATACAGAGATGGAGAGAGGAAGGAAAGGGTACTGAAGAGAGAGAGGATCCTGAAGAGAAGTCAAGTCCAATGGTGACAGTCGAGCCATAGCTAACGTGATTTCCCTGCCATGACTCATGGAGCAGGCACATAAATATCCACAGAGGCCCCTGTCACTGACATCGCAAACCCTTCCTGGCTTCCTATAAAACCATGACAAACAGGGAGACAGACTTTAAACGCAGAAAATTGTTCTTCTCCCTGCTGAATTGTGAACTTGTGTTTATCTGCACAGTGGAGTCTATGTGCCTCACAAACAGCTGTGGCAGGAAAAAAAAAACAACAACTGAGGTACAATGCAGGACCCAAATTCCTGCTAAACTTCAACACGAGATGAGATGTTGTTTATGGAGAGTCTCTTTTTGCAGCTGCTAACACACCAGGCTTCATGCTGATGGGGATCATCCAAATAATGCAGAGATGATGGGTTTCACATCTGCAGCTGCTAAAGTCAAGAAGACCTCAGACAAATCTGTCCCTTAGCTACAGCAGCACCAGTTAACTTACAGTTTACACCAGTTAACTTACAGTTTACACCAGTTAACTTACAGTTTACAGTTAACTACAGGTGGTCAGATTATACAGTATCAATGTCTGATATGTTGAACATGTTAAACATTGTGATGTGAAATACTCTGTGATCTCATGTAGGTGTGTGTTGTTATTGATTATTAGATTAAAATTCTATCTATCTATCTATCTATCTATCTATCTATCTATCTATCTATCTATCTATCTATCTATCTATCTATCTATCTATCTATCTATCTGTTAGGGGTGCAACGATACAGAAAATTTACGATTTGATGTGGTTCGATACTGTAGTCTCACAGTTCGATATTTTTTTTTGATACAAATTACTGAAATGTCCATGCCCTTTTTAACTTGTAATGTATTGAAATTATTTATGAATATTTGTTTAACCTCAAAAGTACTGTATTTAAATTAAATTTAAATTTAAATTTTGCTGAAACAGCAAGTTTCTCAGTGGATCTGCGCTCGAAAATACAGCCTAGGTGGAGTAGTCGAACACAGATCCACTGATCCTTCAACACAGAGCATCTTCAGAAGACAAGTTGATAAAGTAGTTTTTTACTAATCTGTATTGTTCCATACAAGTGTGTATTGAACGGTTCGATACGGGTACACTTATTGTTGCACCCCTAATCAATCAGTCAATCTATCTATCTATCTATCTATCTATCTATCTATCTATCTATCTATCTATCTATCTATCTATCTATCTATCTATCTATCTATCTATCTATNTCTATCTATCTATCTATCTATCTATCTATCTATCTATCTATCTATCTATCTATCTATCTATCTATCTATCTATCTATCTATCTATCTATCTGGTTTCCCTCTGTGTCCAATTTTGACACGTCAGGTACTCCCCTTGCGTCAGTTTTTGACGAGATGGGGCAGGATCTGTTGTCATAATTTCTGAAAGTGTAGAAAATGCACAAAAACTACCGTCCCAAAGCCTAAAATTACCTTTGTTCACTTTAGACTTCCTGTCCCTGACCCTAGTACCTAAAATTAACATTTAACCCTGATACCTAAAATTAACCATTTTTGGAAAATGTAGGACGTTCATGTTAACTACGTGTTCCAAAGCCTAAAATTACCTAATATTTGCTGCAGACAGCCTATCCCTGACCCCAGTCCCTAAACTGACCCATTTATCCTGATCCCTCATGTTAACCTCAGACCCCAGATGCAAAGACCCCTGGTGGCGCAACCCGGAAAAGCTGTGGGCGGCAAGGACTGATGTGAGGGGGTCACCTGACACGCCAAAATAAGACACAGAGGGAACTTTGGAAAAGCGTCAATGTGTTGACAAGTCGGGAGTGAGAATGTTTTAATCTATCCCAACATCAGGAAACAGAGGGCCAGTCTTCTGAAGTTTTCATGCAAACTAGGCTAATGATTAGCCAAGGCAGGTTAAAAGACATACTGGTGTGAACGAATGCTAGATTAATTAATAAATTTAGCTCAAAAATTAAGTAAATTAATGTTTGGTAAATTATTGCTTTGTCATAATGCGTCTTGGCAACAAATCTTGTAGCGGACACCTGACTGGCAGCACCTGGAGGTACCAGGTCTCAAAAGAAGAGCTAACAAATGAAGCTGTTTGGAGACGATTTGGCAGATTTTTCACATATGTAACCCACATCCTCAGCTCCACTGCTCACCCCACAAATGCATGTTCCTTACAAATGTGACTCCATTTAAAAGGGAAATTAACAGACTTCCCTTTCCCCAACCACTTGGGCCAGCACCGGATTTTATTTCAAAAAAATTAAAGGGATCCCCGATTAGTTATAACAGTAGACTTTATATGATAACCATATACTTTAACTGTAAAATAAAGACTGTAAAATTACTGTAGGATGTTTAGTTTGATCATTTTTAAACTAAAAGTTTTATTACACGGACGGGGCCATTTTATTTGCACACAAAGCATTCTGGGTAAACGATGACGTGGATAGGTCCTCGGTGCGAGGCTGCTAGCGAGCTATATCCACCCTGAAGGTTAATCTTGGACAATATCTGATGATCGACTCTTTTAAATGAAACCAGAGAGCGTTGACAGAGAGGAGAAGGTAGAAATGACTCAGCCTGGAACTGAAAATATGGATGGAGGACAACAGATTAGCTTGTTTGTTGCACTAGCACTGAGCTAATACATATAAGGAAATATAGTGTCAGCGGTAAAGCTAACAGGCTAATCTGAGGTTGTTCTTCCATGAAGCAGCTCTGTTGTCCTCCATCCATATTTTCAGTTCCAGGCTGAGTCATTTCTACCTTCTCCTCTCTGTCAACGCTCTCTGGTTTCATTTAAAAGAGTCGATCATCAGATATTGTCCAAGATTAACCTTCAGGGTGGATATAGCTCGCTAGCAGCCTCGCACCGAGGACCTATCCACGTCATCATTTACCCAGAATGCTTTGTGTGCAAATAAAATGGCTCCATCCGTGTAATATATATATTTTTTAAATTACAAAACTAAACAGCCTTCAGTATTTTTACAGTCTTTATTTTACTGTTAGAATAAATGTTTATCAAATAAAGCTTAATGCTACAACTAATCGTGGATCGTTTTAAAATGGAAAAATGAAAGAACGAACCATACACAGATCCTAGATTTCCCTTTAAATAAAAACTGTAGCTTGTTTCAGTTGCTGCAATAAGACTTGAGGTTTTACGCAATCTTTTAGCATGAACTGTTTTGAATTTTTATTTAATTTACCTTTTGTTTTTTTAGTCCAAAATGATTATTTTCGTGCCGTTATGATAAAGAGCATATACTTTGACTTCCAGCTCCACGTTGTGTATTTTGGGCTGTTGTTCATCAGTGGGATGTGAACATTATTCCTCCGAAGTCTCATGTTGTTTGTAGCTTTGCCTGTCTGTCTCTGACTTTCCCTCAGGTCCCAGCCTCATGAATATTCAAGCTTAGTCTGATTACACCCACTTTAATCCAGGAAGTGAGTGGGATGATAAAGAGCCTCCTAAGCACCATCGTTGCTCCTCTGACACTAAAATAGACAAATAATCAGCGCATCTTGAAAGTGCCTGCACAAACAGCACTTCTCAGGAAGGCTTGCTGCTCTCTCCTCACGGCGCCGCATGTTGAGGTGATGGAGGGTAAGAAGCAACAAAGCAGAGAGTCGGTGCGTGTGAGCACAGAGAGCTGCAGAGAGAGCGAGGTTTTCTGACCTCAGTCCAGGCAGAAGCTAACGTGACTCTCATGAGCAAAAAGAGAAGAAGGGTCTCTTTCTTATAATTGCATCAGCGCTTCGTTAACAATAATGCAATTAGACCGAGAGGCTCTGGAAGACATGCAGATGAGATTTGCCCTCCTCCACCCCCACCTTTCTCTCTCCCGCTTCATTTTCTCACATGAAGCTGTGGTGTGGTAATGTCAGTTTGAATCTGCTGATTATCCTTCTGACTGCTCTGACCTGATGAGGAAGTCATGTGTGAAAATGTTCAGGTGAAGCTCACAATGCAAAACAACACTAAGACCTTGTAGCGAACTGAATGTGAAATATTTTATAATTAAAACCAGTGGTGGGCAGCGCTAATCCATAAATTAGCTCCGCAACTTCTAAAGCGCTTATGCCATAGAAAAACTAACAGAAGCTAATTTTAAAGCGCAAGTTCAATCTGACACTTACTAGCTGGCAATAATTCATGTACAATTGGGGTGGCTGTGGTGTAGTGGCAGAGCAGCCGGACCTGAAAGTCAGAGGTTCGACTCCCGCCATGCCCACATGTCGTGTTGTCCCTGAGCAAGACACCCAACCCCCAACTGCTCCCCGGGCGCCCTACCTCGGTGTTTCTCACGTGTAGAGATGTGACGTTCATGAACGATCCATGGCGGCACGGTGGCTCAGTTGGTAGAGCTGATGCCTCTCAGCAAGAAGGTCACCGGTTCAAATCCTGGTCTGGGGACCTTTCTGGGTAGAGTTTGCATGTTCTCTCCGTGCATGCGTGGGTTCTCTCCGGGTACTCCGGCTTCCTCCCACAGACCAAAAACATGACTGTTAGGTTAATTGATAACTCTAAATTGTCCCTAGGTGTGAGTGAGAGAGTGAATGGTTGTTTGTATCGTTTGTCTCTATGTGTGTCTCTGTGATGGACTTGCGACCTGTCCAGGGTGTACCCCGCCCCTCGCACTGTGACTGCTGGATATGGGCACCAGTGACACACGCGACCCTGGAAAGGAAGAAGCGTGTACAGAAAATGGATGGTTGGATGAATGATCCAAATCTTTTGAACGGCTCTTTACAACGAACGATAGGAACTGAATCGCGGGCAGTAACAAGCCATTTGTAGTTTTATTTCTTTTATTCCTCATATAATCTTTATTTTTTCATACTTAAATCCAGGATTCGACAAGATTTTATTTTTTTTACCTGCCCGATAGGGCAGGTGACAACAAATGTTACCTGCCCGACAAGAAAAGTTACCTGCCTGAAACAAAATTGTTCAAATTTTGATAAAATAAGAAAAACGTGCACTGTACTTTGTACTACAAATACATTAACATGGTTATACAGATACGTATAATATATAACATCTGATTAAACAGATGCAAACACGTTCATAACCTTACTTTTTAAATTAAATTCATCTGAAGATGAGAAATATCAGTTACACTAATTTTGTCCAAACTTTGAAAATAATTTCTTTGATCTCAAGTAACATTTTATAGCAGGGGTGACAAAGGGCCACAATCATCTTTGTTGTAATTAACTTTATTTCATTTTAAACTTTTATTAAACACAAAACGTCACATTGTGCATCTCTTTGCTACGGCTGAGAATACAGTACAATAACTGAGCTCTACATGGTATTTCCTGCATAGTAACAATGTTTTAATAAGTCCCGTATTAAACACTGAAAAGTACTACATATACAACTGACTGAATGTTAAATAAATAAAACAGAAATGCTATTAAAAGTAAAAGTAGGAGTTTTGCTCCTTGTTGAGTTGTGACGAGTAGCCGCCATCTTGAATTCTGAACTCTCCCACTTTCCAACAATAATTCCCACTGTTGGGACATTCCAGTTTTTATAACTTGTAAGTGGGAGGTTCCTACTTCCTATTACAACTGGGCTGCAGCAAGTGTGAAATGGAGATTTTACATGGAAAATTCATTAGATGATAGCTACTTTTGAACCTTGTGCATCTACATCTAATGGTGGGATGCTGTACTTTCACAGGTAAAATAATCAACGTGCATTATGGGAGATGTAGTTTATGGCCAATGCTGGATTTAAAGCAGCTCATTTTAAAGACATACATCTTTGAAGCTCTCACAGGCCATATAAAAGGCTGTGGCGGGCCACATTTGACCCTGAGTTTGACTCTTTTGGGTTGTGAGTGACTCTCACCCACAACCACATCAAAATTTTTAACAATATTTACAAACATAACTAATTTATAGCCATTTAATTGGCCAGCTATAAAGGTTATTCGTGAAAGATTTTAGTAAAAGACAGACACACATGCATGTGAGCAACACACACACATACACACACACTTGTTTGTTCTGTCCTCATGGGGACTTTGCATCGACTTTCATTCATTTACCAATCATTTTTACAGCCTAACCCTGACACGTTACCCTAAACCTGACCTAAAATCAATTCATACCTTGGTCCTAAACCAAACCCCCATCCCACTGTTAAAAATAAGCAGTGTTTGTTCCCCTTTACCTGTTCAGCTCTAACACCAGTTAATAATAATGACATGTGAATGTTTGAGTGATCCATACAAAACCATCCGGACACAGCTGTGGACTGATCAGCTTTTTTAATGTGCCTCTGACAGGCAACAGCCAAACAGTGACCAGAACCAGGAAACACATCCAGAAACAAACCTCTTCACATCCTGACTCCGCCTCATGACTTATGTTAAAGGGGCAGGCTGTCTCTACACAAGAGTCAAAATGTAAGACATTATTCCTCACCCTAATATATAATCACGGTTCTTATATGTGTTGTTTTAAAACAGACATGCATCTAACTAAAAGCCTCCTGAGTCTGTGAAACCCTGGTAGAGTCCTACAACCCAGTCTGCACATAAAATAATCCATTAAATCAGAGATAACCACATTATAAAAAGATATTACTGTTCACCTAATAAAAGACTATACAATGTGTAGTGTCTTTAAAAGCAGTAGTAAACACCCCCAATAAATTTCTTCACCACCAATGGCTTTAAAACCAAACGAGGACTCCGCTTAGGTCCTCATGTGTCCCAGTGGTCCCCACATGTAGGTGTTTCGTCTTAAAATGGTCCTCATATGTCACACACACACACACACATATACTATGTCTCTCTATCCTTGTGGGGACTTTCCATTGACGTCCATTCATTTTTTTATTTTATATCCTAACCCTGACCACAAACCCTAAGGCTAACCTCTCAGGTACCTACCTGACCCTAAAACTAACCTAAACTCAATTCACACCTTGGTCCTAAACCCAACCCCACACCCAAAATCTGCCTCCGAAGTTGTGGCCTGGACCCAGGCTTTGGGCCCAACAAGGAGCACCCGGTCCCCACGAGGCTGCATCTTCCTTAAAACTGTGCCCCATGATGTAAGAAAAACAAGGACACACACACACACACGTGTATAAACATTATTGCCATTCATTGGTTGGTAATGATAATTCAAATCGTTTTGTTCAAATAAAACCCATAAAACAGAAGCTCTCCTTCTTTTTCTCTTGAATGCAGAGCACGCCTGGCTCCAGCCACAGACACCTGTGACTCACCCACAGAAGTGTTTTAGATAGAAATAAAATAAAAGTGGGGAGGAGAAACAAAAGGACAGACAGTCGTCCTCTTTGTCTTCCGAGGAGTCAGACGTTTGACCTAATTAGTATGCAAAATCATGAGCTGCTAAGGGAGGGCGTCCTTTTGCTGGGTTCTTTTGGTGACTTAAGGCAGAAGGAGAAAGTCTTCCCGCCTCATATTCATCCATCCATTTATGCTGCCTTTTGTGTCCATCAGCTCTGCTCTGCCTGTCACTGGCCTATTTTCTTCGGCAGACATGGTTTTGTTTGGGTGCTGGCTGGAAAAACAACGACATGTGGAGGATGCCCAGCATCCACACATCAAGACATGGGAACGTAAAAAAGGGCAAGTGCAGTTTTTTGTGAGGTAATAAAGGGGAAATAATTTTGTGTTGTTGTTTTGTGCTTTTCCTCAGACAAAGAGGCATTTAATTGAGCATTCAGATGATCCTCGTTCCAAATGTTAGACTGAGTACCTCGCTTCACCCGAATATATTATTCCCTTCGTATGAGCCAGAGAGCCGCAGAGAAGATGATGTAAAGCTGAAAACAAAAGACAAAGAAGAAAGAAGAAACTGAATGAGCATGTTGGCATTTGTTAAGAAGGGCACTGAGGGACCCCCACTGTTTCACTGCATTGCACTTCTCCGGCACACTTCTCCTCATCTTCTTTGTCCTCTGGTGAGAAAGACATTGGCTGTAATTGTCTGCGATGGTTTCAATCCTGGAAATAAGACAATAAAACAGAGAGGACTCGCAGGGTGAAGACCAGATGAAGGGTGAAAGGAAGGAGAGAGAAGGAAAGAGGTGTAATGAGCGGTGAGAATAAAGTGAAATTGAAGAGAGAACGGAAGAAAAGGACAAAGATGATGTATGCACGCTGATGGAGGACAAAGGAGAAGACAAAGACAAAGGAAAGAGGAAAAAATGAAAATGAGGCAATGATTGTTGGCTCACAGACAAACAGCTGGAAATGTCAACTCACAGCTCTAACAGAGGCATCATGTCAGTTAAACACATCTGAATCATGACAAGGTTTTTAGCAATGCCCACTACTGACTCCTGGAATATAATTCAGTTTATTTGTCTGACACCAACTCACAACAAAAGTCATCTCAGATCTCTATAAAACAACATTCACATAAAATCCAATTAATAAAAGTTATCAATCTAAAGAAGGCAGCAGATTGTGTTGAATCACTTCATCACTGTCTCCCATCCCGAGTAGCACACTAGCTGTGTTTCCATTGCAAATGTGGGCAAAACTTTGTCGATATTCTGTTAATGTCGAAAAACACAGTTTTGAAACTGCGGTGTTTCCTTTAAGTAAGAAATGTTATTAAAGTCACGTGAATACGTTTGTTCTCATGATAAGTCATTACAAACATGGCAGCGATGGATGTAAACACATAGCATGTTGCTACCACGACACTAGCGCTCATCATCAGAGGAGACGTCGGCGTCTTTTATCGAGGCTTTCCAGAGACAAGTCCCTACTTGGGAGCGGCTACGTATGCTGTGTTTTTGGGAAATTGTTGTTGGTGAGTTTACTATTTTATACTACTTCTGTGATATTACTACTACTTCTACTTCCTGTTATCTTCTTCGTCATTGTCTTTTTCACCAGTAGAAACAGCCAGATGTTGATCACGTGACACCTATAATGTGAAAAAAAAAAGTGTTTGCATTGCAGTTTTGCGAAAAACACCAATTTCGATACGGCCGAAAAACCACCATCCTAGCGCAAAAACATTTTGTCGAAAAATGTTATTTTTTTCGCAATTGACGTGTTTCCATTGAGCAAATTTATTTTCGAAATTCTAATTTGCGCATTTTCATGGTCAAAGGAAACGCAGCTACTGATGACAATGGAGATTAAATACTCCCTTTTAACAGGAAGAAATCTCCAGCAGAACCAGAACCAGGGCAGGCAGCTGGTTGTGGTCAGAGAGGACAGGAACACAGAATGACTGGTCCAGGTGTATGGGGGAAAGACCAAAAATACAAACTAATGAGAGCAAAAGCTACAAATGCAAACTCTGAGAGCAGAACAAAGACAACATCAGAGTAAGGAAATGTAGTCAATCTGAAGCCACTGCATGATAAAGTATGTGAACCCTTTGAGATTTCTTGGATTTCTGCATAAATTGATCATTAAATGTGTTCTGATTTTCATCTAAGTCACAACAATAGACAAACACAGTCTAATTAAACTTACACTGCWCAAAAAAATATTTGTTTGCATGGTTTTACTGAACACAACACGTAAAGATCCACAGTGAAGGGTGGAAAAAGTATTTGAACCCCTAGGTAAATGACTTTTCTAAGAGCTAATTGGAGCCAGGTGTCAGCCAACCTGGAGTCAATTCACTGTGATGAGATTAAATGTGCCCTGCCCTATAAAACAAACCAGGGGATTCTGATGTTATCAGTCCATGAAATGGACGTTATTGGGCATTATCAGTCCCATACAATGGCTTCAGTGTCCCTACTGTGCCTTCTAGCCTTCAGACTGTCCCGACAGTGCCCCCTAGTGGGTTAATATGTCAATGACAATGAATGTGTAAATAACCAAAACATATTTTAATAAATTTTTTGTCCTGTCTGTGCTGGTCTCAAACCCTGGTCTCCCACTCTCTGATACAACACTCTATCCATTGCCCCATTTGGAAGTCCACAACATACTGTACAACCATTGGAGGACGGTGTCTTTAGCGCTAACCATGTCATTTTCTCTAAAGTTAACCTTAGTGGTTTTAAGCCTCATATTAACCAGTTTTTATACCTCATATTAACTAGATAGTGGTTTTATGCCTCATATTAACCAGCTAACAATTGGAAGCCATTCTATGGGACAAGGAACCTGCTAATTGGCACAGGTGGGACATTCTGAAGCCATTCTAGGGACTGATAACGCCTAATAACGTCCATTTCATGGATGATAACATCCAAAGCAGGTGCAACAAACACCAGTTTTGAGTTTGCTATTTTTAAGAAGAATTGTTTGATGTGAATCATGCCTCGCACAAAAGAGCTCTCAGAAGACCTACATTCAAGAATTGTTGACTTGCATGAAGCTGGACAGGGTTACAAAAGTACCTCTAAAAGCCTTGATGTCCATGTGTCCACAGTAAGACAGACGGTCTACAAGTGGAGAAAGTTCAGCACTGTTGCTACTCTCCATAGGTGTGGACGTCCTGTAAAGATGACTGTAAGAGCACAGTGCAGAATGATCACTGAGGTGAGCAAGAACCCTAGAGTGTCAGCTAAAAACTTACAGAAATCTCTGACACATGCTAACATTTGTGTTGACAAATCTACAATAAATAAAACATGACACAAGAATGGAGTTCATGGGAGGACACCACAGAGGAAGCCACTGCTGTCCAAAAAAATTGCTGCATGTTTGAAGTTTGCAAAAGATCACCTGGAAGTTCCACAGCACTACCAACATATCATCCTGTAGACAGATGAAACCAAAATTGAGTTGTTTGGAAGGAACACACAACACTACTGTATGTGTGGTGGAAAAAAAGGCACAGCATCATCATTAAATCCTCCTCCCTACTGTGAAACATGGTGGAGGGAGTATCATGGTGTGGGGCTGCTTTGCTGCCCCAGGGCCTGGACAGATCGCCATCATCAACAGAAAAATGAATTCACACGTTTACCAAGACATTTACAGGAAAACTTAAGACCATCTGTACACCAACTGCAGCTCAACAGAGGCTGGATAATGCAAAAGGACAACGAGCCAAAACATAGAAGTAAATCAACAACTGAATGGATTCAACAGAAGAAAATACACCTTCTGGACTGGCCCAGTCACAGTCCTGACCGCAACGCAACTGAGATGCTGTGGCATGACTTCAAGAGAGTGATTCACACCAGATATCCCAAGAATATTCCTGAACTGAAACAGTTCTGTGAAGAGGAATGGCCCAAAATTCCTCCTGACCGTTGTAAGGAAGGTTATTGCTGCCAAAGGAGGCTAAACCAGTTATTAAATCCAAAGGTTCACATACTTTTTCCATATTCTGTGTGTTGTAAAACCATGCAAACATATATATTTTTTGTGTGGTATAAGTTTAAGCAGACTGTGTTTGTCTATTGTTGTGACTTTGATGAAGATCAAAAAACATTTAATGACCAATTTATACAGAAATCCAAGAAATCCCATAGGGTTCACATACTTTTTCATGCAACTGTGTGTTTACATGCGCATCGGATTGAAATTTATTCCAATTAAATAATACAAATGTGTCATTTATATGGGCACAAAATTGATTATTAACACATGACGAGCATTCACAGGCTTTTCATCAGAATAGAAGTACTGAAATTAACATCCATCCATCCATTATCTTCCGCCCATCGGGGGTCGGGTTGCAGGGGCAGCAGCTTCAGATAGGAAGGCCCAGACCTCCCTTTCCCCAACTACTTCTTCCAGCTCCTCCGGGGGAACTCCAAGGCGTTCCCAAGCCAGCCGAGAGACATAGTCCCTCCAGCGTGTCCTGGGRCTTCCTCGGGGCCTCCTCCCGGTGGGACGTGCCCGGAATACTTCTCCAGGGAGGCGTCCGAGCCAGCTCAACTGGCTCCTTTCAACGTGGAGGAGCAGCAGCTCTACTCTGAGTCCCTCCCAGATGACCGAGCTTCTCACCCTATCCC
>NW_013953032.1:188172-190434 GCF_001266775.1 Austrofundulus limnaeus
GCCCATATCAAAGGGCCCGGTACCCCATACTCCCGGAGAACCCCCCACAGGGCCCCACTTGGGACCAGGTCAAACGCCTTTTCCAAGTCCACAAAACACATGTACTAAGGGTGCATGGGAGTTCGCCCGGTTGGGCGAACTCCCATGCACCCTCCAGGACCCTGCTGAGGGTGTAGAGCTGGTCCAGTGTTCCACGACCAGGACGAAAACCACACTGCTCTTCCTGAATCTGAGGTTCGACTATCCGACGGACCCTCCTCTCCAGGACCCCCGAGTAGACCTTACCAGGGAGGCTTAAGAGTGTGACCCCCCCTGTAATTGGAGCACACCCTCCAGTCCCACCTTTTTAAACAGGGGGATGACCACCCCAACTGCCAATCCAGGGGGACTGCCCCCGATGTCCATGCGATATTGCAGAGTCGCGTAAGCCAACACAACCCTACAACATCCAGAGCCTTGAGGAACTCTGGGCGGATCTCATCCACCCCCGGGGCCCTGCCACCGAGGAGATTTTTGACCACCTCAGCGACCTCGTCCCCAGAGATTGGCGAGCCCAACCCAAAGTCCCTAGGCTCAGCWTCCTCAACAGAAGGCATGTTGGTGGGATTGAGGAGGTCTTCGAAGTATTCCTCCCACCGGCCCACAACGTCACGAGTTGAGGTCAGCAGTACACCATCCCCACTATAAACAGTGTTGGTGCTGCACTGCTTCCCCCTCCTGAGAAGCCGGATGGTGGACCAGAATCGCCTCGAAGCCGTGTGGAAGTGAACTGACATTAACATACCGTATTTATTCGTTTATAATATGATCTCTTGTATAATACGACCCCCCCCCTTTTTTTGAGCTTAAAAAGCATAAAAAATGTAATCCTCAAACTACCTCCAATTTCATAAAGACTTCAAGATTTTTTAGCCTTTGCAGTCTTTAAACATATCAGTAAAAAGATCATTGGACTGTTCATTTTATTTTAACAATATATGTACTAAATGGTATTTTGACAACAAATATATATCAGCTGTAGCAGCATCATTTGAATTCTGGCATTTTACACACAGTCCACCAGGAGGCGCCAACACAAAAGTCAGACACTTCACATGAGATTTGGACCATCTTGTGGGGGAAAGCAGATTACTTCCTACTCGTGAGCGCCCCCTCTGGTGGGGAAACTTTTTTCAGGGATACAGACTTTTTCAGAACACCGGTAGACGGCAGCCATTAGAGACGAGCATGTGTTTGTTGTTGTTTGAGGAGCGGCTCGGTCACACAGTAATGTCTTTAGTTCGTTATCATTACTAAGGTGAAGGACTGCTTTTTTCACATCATGTCTCCTGCCTGGATCTGTTATTATCTCGCTCTGAAGCACAGAGGAGTGTCAGAGGTGAGCTCGCTTCAACTGGTTTTTACAACGCGGCCTCATTTCCGGACTCAATAATTTTGCCGATTTTTCAGTTAAAGTACATAAGTAAAAATATTTATCCGAGTATGGTACTACCCCCCAACTTTATGTATGATTTTATGGATTTAATTTTAAGTATTATACTTGAATAAATATGGTATTTGTTAAAAAATTTGCCCCAAAAAATACAAAAGAATTTCTACTTCTACTGCCAAGTTTTAATACCAGTGGAGATAACACTGAACTCCCCGACTGAGCTACAGGCGCAACGTTTGCTGTTTGTCTTCCTTTTTTACAGGATGAGGGAGCAAGAGGAAGTTCTAAGCTACCAGCAACTATAGCTCTGCTGCCCCTCCCTCCACAAAAAAAGAGCAGGAACCAGAGGATGAAAGTCAGAAGTCATGTGCAGTCAGGTCAGTTTTCCACAACCAGAACAACAAGATCAGATTAAGTGTTTACATGAACGCTGTTCAGATTATCAATCAGTATAAACCATCTCACTCATTCAGATTATAAATTCATTTTGATCAAGCTGAATCAGATCAGAATATTCCAAATAGGGCATTTACATGATGCATTTCTGTTCCAAACAGACCTGGAATGGATGTTGTGACAACACCACACAACATCTCATCACTGAGGTCCTCCATCCACAGGACAGAGAGGGGAATACAAAAATGACTCAGCCTGTAACTGAACGGACGGAGGACCTCAGTTTAGCTTGTTTGTCGCGCTAGCACCGAACTAATACATATAAGGCAATACAGCATTGGCGCTAGTGCAAAGGTTAACAGGCTAAGCTGAGGTTCTTCTTCCATGAAGCAGCTCTGTTGTCCTCCATCCATATTTTCAGTTCCAGGCTGAGT
>NW_013953032.1:191434-195924 GCF_001266775.1 Austrofundulus limnaeus
AGATTAGCCTGTTAGCTTTAGCATTAGCCCCGATGCTATCACCATACATATGTATCAGCTCAGCGCTACACATTCTCCTCTCTGTCAACGCTCTCTGGTTTCATTTAAAAGAGTCGATCATCAGATATTGTCCAAGATTAACCTTCAGGGTGGATATAGCTCGCTAGCAGCCTCGCACCAAGGACCTATCCACGTCATCATTTACCCAGAATGCTTTGTGTGTAAATAAAATGGCTCCATCCGTGTTAAAATATATCTTTAATAATGTACAAAACTAAACGGCCTACAGTGTCTTTACAGTCTTTATTTTACTGTTAAAATAAATGTTTATCAAATAAAGTTTAAAGTTACAACTAATCGTGAGTCCCTTTAAAAATAAGAAAATCCATGACATCAACATTAGCTGTGATGTGTCCAGGTGTCATCCTAATCAGTTAACCTAAGTGTCTTGTCCTTTACAGCTGATTGGCTGATTTAAAAGGAGCAAGCCCCAAGGAGAGATGTGGTGCGCTGTGTTTGGACCCAGCTCTCCAGCTTCGCTCCTGCTCCCACCTGTATTGTCACGTTGTGTGTTAGCTGTTGTACAGTCTGGGAATTACTCTGGTTTTAGGTTGCAGGGTCAGGTTCTAGACTACAAGGCGAGGGGAGTGGTTCCTGAATCCAACGATCATCTGCTGGCTGGTCCAGGGCCACTCCCTGTCTTATGTTTGTTTTGGCCGCGGCTGCCACTTCCCTTTTGTTCAGACTGTTTTTGTATGGTTTAGGCCCAGAACTGTGATGTCCATTACAATAGACGTGGGGTCTGAAGGGGCTGAAGGCAGTTGCTCCAAAACAGAACAGGAGTTTTTGTTTCTGATCTTTACAAACGAGCAATTAGTGACAAACATTTGTTTTAAAAATGTGGCATCGTTGATCCTTTGGATGCTGGACATCTGGTTCTTGCTGTGTTTTACTGTGAACATGTTGAGCTGAACATCCCACAGTTTTTGATGGGTGGGGATAAACTGACTCCTCAGCTGCCAACTAGGCGCATGGCCAAAGCTCACACTCACGTGGAAAGGTACGATGAAAGAGTGAAAATATTCAAGCTCATGTGTGGCTCAGTTCCAGTAAGCATTCCTGTTGCTAATTAAGCAGTATTTGTTTCCTGCTTTGTGATCAATCTCCAGGAACAAATTGTAAAATAAAACTTGTTAACCATATGTAATTGTTGTTTGTTTTTCTTGAAAAAGGTGTTATCAATTTGTCAGTTCCAAAACTATTTTGATTCCTTTCCAGTGATCTGAATATCTTACGTGGCTCGTCCATCCGTCCGTTTTTTTCTGCTTATCCGGAGTTGGGTCGCAGGGGCAGCAGTCTGAGCAGAGAGACCCAGACTTCCCTTTCCCCAACCACTTGGGCCAGCACCTGATTTTATTTCAAAAATATTAAAGGGATCCTCGATTAGTTATAACATTAGACTTTATATGATAAACATACTTTAACTGTGAAATAAAGACTGTAAAAATACTGTAGGATGTGCAGTTTTTATAAATTTTAAACTAAAAGTTTAAAAATATATTACATGGATGGGGCCATTTTATTTCCACGCAAAGCATTCTGGGTAAATGAGGACGTGGATATGTCCTCGGTGCGAGGCTGCTAGCGAGCTATATCCACCCTGAAGGTTAATCTTGGACAATATCTGATGATCGACTCTTTTAAATGAAACCAGAGAGCGTTGACAGAGAGGAGAAGGTAGAAATGACTCAGCCTGGAACTGAAAATATGGATGGAGGACAACAGAGCTGCTTCATGGAAGAACAACCTCTTAGTTGTTAAAAAATCAGTGTTTGTTTTTATATTTATGAGGTTCTATTCCTAAATAGGTAGGGGAATTGAAAAAGGAAAAAACTGGATGCTCAAGAGGATAAAACTGGGGGGGCCACTAAGGTGGCCAGCCCTAGCCGCCGCCCCCTGCTGGTGCCCTTGGTTCCAACCTGTTTTCTATCTGTACTGAAATGTCAGTCTTCCAGCAATGTTATCTGTTTCATGTAATCATTAATTCCCACACTGAAACATGCACACTTTGGTCAACACATCAGACATGTATCGTTAGAGTCCTGAGTGCAGATGGGGGGTTTTGGACAATACAGCCTTTTGTTTGTTGTTCTGTCTGCAGGGCTGTGTTGAAGACAATAGGCTCAAAGAGAGACAATGTCCTCTGGTGCACTTTGACTCAACCAATATTGGTTGTATAATTAATGGTGTCAATGCATAAATGTTAAAACCCTTCACTACTATCCAGTTTGAAATGTTTACCCTGTGTCCACCCCCCCCCCCCCCCCCAAAAAAAAAAAAAAAAAAACGTTTTGTAGTTTTGTTATGTAATGAATTTTCCAAATACTGGTTTAAATATCCTGAACACGTTCAGTATGGAGGACCGAATTTGATTAGAAATAAAAGTAGAAATATATAAATGGACCAATAAATAAATGAAAACACTTAAAATGCACCAATTGAAGTAAAAAAGGAGAACTTTACCTTTTGTTTTAGAATTTAATTAACTTTCATATTTATTGTTCCTGCTTAATTCCAATTAATTATATACTTTAGCACATTATTTATATTTTACTACTTTTAAAAATATATTTTGTTTTTCCTTAGATGCACTTGTGTGTCTTTAATACACGTATATATATATTCATTATATTTAATTATTTTTAAAAATATTTTTCTTTCAAGTCTTTTTATGTCAATAAGTTTTTACATTTCTCTGTTTCCTGTTTTTACATTTCCTTATGCATTTCTGCCTCGTTATGTAAATAAAGTGGGCGGTCCTTCTTTGGTCAGCTCCTCTGCTATTGGTCAACAGACAGGAAGCAGCAGGATCCATGTGCAGATGTACTGTGCATAAATGTGCTGCCTCAGTTTAGCTTCAAATTTAGTTTAAAACACATGCACGGGTAAGTGTTTTCCTCATCGCCTTTGTTGTCTTTAATTTCTTCATATCTAATGGTGCCTTCAGGGACAATAGGAATTTTCAGAACCCAATCAGTATTACCTATCAGTATTTTCTTTCTAAAGTACTGTTTTTGTTTCAGTAATTCTTTACATTGTTTTTGTTTTTATCCCATGGTGGTTACTTTGAGTATCTACATATCTGTGCCGTTAAATAGATGGTGTATGCTGTGTATTGTCTGTCTGATCACTTATTGTAATTCATTTATGTTTTGTAGAAACTATAAAAAAAACCTCCTAAGAATCATAATGAAATGTTAATTATGGTGTCTGTCTGTTCTGGCCCGACGACCTGGGGAGATTGAAGATTTGAATCAGTTGCCTTACACACAGTCCTTCACAAGTTTGGATTATATTCAAGCATCTTACACAACTCATTCATTCATTCATTCATTCATTCATTCATTCATTCATTCATTCATTCATTCATTCATTCATTAATGTCAGCCTCCTTGTTTCTACAGTTCTCAAAACTTAAGAAAAACCTTTTCACAGGTTGGACCAGATTTACCAAATTTCCCTCTGAGATCAATAAAGTATTTTTGAATTGAATTGACAGTGGCTTTTATTACTTTGCATTTGTACTTGGTACTCAAATGTAAGTACTTGTACTTAGTTTGAAAGTACGTGTTAATAGTTTTTCATAAAGTATTGAAGGTTTTGTTCAAGTGGAAGAGTTTTTCCTCTTTATTTGTGTTGAAACATGTAATATAATAGTGGATGTGTCATTGTTTAATTGTCAAACTGTATTAATTCACCATATAATAAAAAAAAAATTCCAAAAGAAATCATCATAAAATATGGATTGTGAAGGAAATAATAGAAAAATAATATTTGGACACACACACACAAAAAAACCCTCTGATTTTATAGGTCCATAAACAAGCAACCTCTGATCACATCTGGTTATCTTTAGGCTTTTTTCCATATTTTCCTTTCTTCGCTCCATCAGTCATTGGAATCAAAGCTTGATGCAAATCTTTTTTTTTTCTACAGATTATTTATGAATAATATGTTTCTATGCCACAGGCAACCTCCAAGAAAACACTTTGAGCATTCATTAGAATTAAAAGTGCGTCCGGTTGTGGCATTATAAAAGTGGGCAGTGTTCTCTCGACACACCAACCATAAATAATTTATTCTCACAGGCAATAAGCATAAAATAGTTTCAGAGTATTTGCATATTATTAAGCTTTTGAAGTATTTACATAATGTCTTGTACCACAGGGCATGCAATGAGATGATTCAGACGTTGATACACAAATTCTCCACAGTGGAAAATGCAGATCAGGTAATTTGATGAACAATAGAGAACGAATGACAAAGAGGACAAACTACCAGGAGGAAACAGGACAAATGTGAACTTCAAGAATTAAAATCAGGACTTTCTAACAGGTCACTCTGAGGTGCTGTTGGTAAAGTTACACAGTCAAAAATTACCACCAATATTTTGTTTCATTTAGCCTTTTATAAGAAAAAAAGAACAGATT
>NW_013953032.1:197518-198855 GCF_001266775.1 Austrofundulus limnaeus
TGTGAAGCTCTACTTAGAACCTTCTTAAGATCCAATAGTGCAAAATGCAAATTCTTGCACTTTTTTGACTGGTCTTAAGATTTTGATCAGGAGTGTATTTAAGTTAAATATTTAGCTAGCTACCTAAATATTGATATTACTACTACTTCTACTTCCTGTTATCTTCTTCTTCATCGTCTTTTTCACCAGTAGAAACAGACAGTTGTTGATCACGTGACTCCTGTGATGTGAAAAATGTGTTTCCATTGCAGTTTTGTGAAAAACACCAATTTCGATACGGCCGGAAAAAAAACACCTCATCCTAGCGCAAAAACATTTCGTCGAAAAACTTAATTTTTTTTTCGAAATTGACGTGTTTCAATTGAGCAAATTTATTTCCGAAATTCTAGTTTGCGCATTTTCATGGTCAATGAAAACGCAGCTATTAACCGACATCAAATCTGCCCAGCCCAGATAGAACCACAGGGAATATGAACAAACACAGTTCCAGTACTCATTTGTATGTTTACCCTTCTCAGGGATATTTTAATATGTTTATGTTTGTTAGCAACCCAATAGATTCCTGTTTTGTTATATTTTATAAATATGTCCAAGTTTAACAATGTGTGAGAAATCCACAATTTTCTGTTTATTCAGTCAGTGTTTAAAACAGCTGGCACAATAAATTTTATAAAATACAATGCTTTACTTTTTTAATTGATTGATTGATGCCTGTATTACTGCCAATTATGAATTATGGCGACATCATATGTAGATTAGCACCAAAAGCAGCCCTTAAAAAACTTGATGCTTTATAATTCAGCCATACAGTTTGCCACTAATGCTCCCTTTCAAACCCATCTCTGTGACCTGTATAAACTGGACCCATCTCTGTGACCTGTATAAACTGGACCCATCACTGTGACCTGTATAAACTGGACCCATCAATGTGACCTGTATAAACTGGACCCATCACTGTGACCTGTATAAACTGGACTCAACAGTGTGACCTGTATAAACTGGACCCATCAGTGTGACCTGTATAAACGGGACCCATCAGTGTGACCTGTATAAACTGGACCCATCAGTGTGACCTATTTAAACTGGACCCATCACTGTGACCTGTATAAACTGGACCCCTCTGTGTGACCTGTATAAACTGGACCCATCACTGTGACCTGTATAAACTGGACCCATCACTGTGACCTGTATAAACTGGACCCATCAGTGTGACCTATTTAAACTGGACCCATCACTGTGACCTGTATAAACTGGACCCCTCTGTGTGACCTGTATACACTGGACCCATCAGTGTGACCTGTATAAACTGGACCCATCAGTGTGACCTGTATAAACTG
>NW_013953032.1:198865-203851 GCF_001266775.1 Austrofundulus limnaeus
CATCACTGTGACCTGTATAAACTGGACCCATCACTGTGACCTGTATAAACTGGACCCATCACTGTGACCTGTATAAACTGGACCCATCACTGTGACCTGTATAAACTGGTGGGCTGGCCCTTCCTTCACACTCAGCACCTCCATCATTGGTTTCTCTTCATTTACAAGACACCTCACTATTTGACTTCCCTTCATCATGCTGCTCATAACACTTATCAAACCAGATCAAGTTTAATACCCTCCCAACATCTACCACCTTTGGACATAGTGCTTTTAACTTTGCAGCAGTACATGACTGGAACGCACTCCAAAATACCCTTAAACTTACATCTCTGATCCCAATCTCCATATTTAAGCAGAACATCCAAAACACTATCACTGATCACTGACGCCTGCTCCTGGTGACAATTTCAAACACAGATTTAAGCATTTTCGTTTTTCTTTTTCTACTTTCAATTTCTTTTAATCTAAATGTTTGTGGTTTGCTCAATGTTGTATATATTGTATGTTTTTATTCATTCATGCAGCCTCTTGGTTAGGTCATGTTTGTAAATGAGAAGTGCTTCTCAAACAATTTACATGGATAAATAAAGGTTAAATTAAAAAAATAATAAATTATTGTCATTGTACGGAGCACAATGAAATTACATTTAAATTTAAATTAATTTACTATAAAAAATAATCCCTTTATGTCACAGAAAGACCTTTGATTCAAGAGAAATGTCAAGTTTTTAGGAAAATGGCCACTTATCAATTAATTATTAGTTGATCAATAAGATCAATCAACTTTAGATTATTCCATTAATCAATAACTTGCATCCCTATTTTAAACAATAGTCTATATAAGTTTAGTTTTAAGTGATGGTTTTGATATTTTTCTTTTTATTTCTAGTTATTTTTAACTTTAAGAGTTCAGTTGAAATGAATTCTTTAAGTGAATTTCAGCAGTCAGCGAGCGTTTAGCGTTCCAGCAAAATATTGTTTTATGTTTTAGGTTAGCTTTCCAAAAGACCACTTACAGTTATGTAGATCAATTTATTTGTATTTTCTTCTGTGAAGAACAATGTTATTTATCAATAAGTCATTCTTATTTGTAATATGGAGGTTCATAAAAATGCCTGTAAATTTATTCAAAAAATAAGGTAGGCAGTGCAGAGGGTATGTGGATATGTGTTCATTTCACTCAGTAAGTGAACAAATCTAAAATCAAACAGGTCTTGTTTTATTTGCAGTCATTTACTTCCAGTTTTTTTCTAATCTACGATAGAAGCTCTAATGTTTTGGGGGTGACCAAAGAGAAAGAAAGAAGAGAAGAAAATGACCTCTCCCTGCCAGACTTGTTTTACTCTGACAGCTAAAACTGCAGGGAAAAGGCTGAGTAAGTGTTGGAGAAATGGCTTTGAAGAAGAAAAAAAGGTGGGCAAACAGAAGAAAACATTGGGAGCGACAGCGAGCCGCTTCTGGGAGCGAAAAACAAATAAAAAACCCGGAGTGGAGCGTTGAGGCCAAACAACAAAAGAAAGAGAAAGAGAATTACGGCAGATTGAGAGTGTCTGCCTCAGGTGGTACTAGTCACCCTGAATTATAAATGGTCTCTCACTTCCCAAGCCAAAGCACACAACCACAATATAATACCCATGATGCATTTCCAATGGCAAGCCACTCTGCTCTCCCCCCGGGTTGGCCCTCACGACTCATTTCTGTCCTCTGCTTTCCTTCCCTCCATCACTCTCTCTGCTTTCAGTCCCTGGAGCGAGGGATTTTGCAAACTTTGCCCTCCTTTCCTCTCCTCGTTTCCTCCACCCGGGTCAGGATGTGGTGGTTCTACAGCCTCCTCAGAAAAACATCCCTTTACCCCTCCCCTTATCTCTTTTTCTCGCTTTCCGTGTTGAAAAAAAAGTCTTTCACTGAAGATCACAGAACCCATTCCACGCTCAGCTGGCCCAGTTTTCTTTCTTTTTTTCTGTGCTGTTTTCTGGCTGCTGCTTCATCCCTCCACTGCTCCTTCCTTCTTTTTGTTCTCTCCTCATGTGATCTACTGACTTTACACTAAATTATATCAGATCAGCAGCTTCTTCAGTCTGAGTCACAGACCATAGATGAACCTTTTTCTGTGTTACAATCAAACTTGACCATATGTGATGTTTTTGCTTTGAACAAAGGTTCCTTCTGAACTAATTGACCTAAAACTTCCTGACTTTGTTCACTCAAGTCACCTGAACAAAAAGTAGTCATTGTTTCTAAAACCATCGGTCAGTTTTCTTCCTCTAATCCAGGGTCAGGTCTCGGGGGCAGCAGTCTAAGCAGAGACCCAGACCTCCCTCTCTCCAGCCACTTGGACCAGCTCCTCTGGGGGAATCCCAAGGTGTTCCCAGACCAGCTGAGAAACTTAGTCCCTCCAGCGTGTCCTGGGTCTTCCTCTGGGTCTCCTCCCAGTGGGACATGTCCAGAACACCACAGCAGGGAGGAGTCCAGGAGGCATCCTAACCAGATGAACCACCTCAACTGGCTCCTCTGGACGTGGAGGAGCAGCGGCTCTACTCTGAGTCCCTCCTGGATGACTGAGCTTCTCAGCCTGTCTCTAAAGCCTGAAACATACTCGCTCTGACGCCGACGGGTCGACGTGTGGTCATGTGGATGTTCGGCAGTCATTTTCGCACAGACCTTTCATGGTCCCTGAGACACCCCGCGCTGAGCTCGGGAAACCCCCGTCCCGCTGAAACATACATCACTGCATGGGGTTCCCCCCACCCGCAACATCCGACAATGCCGAAAAAAAAGTCAGACTCACCCGACTTATTTATCCACATCTGTCCTGGTTTAGCTACAGTTTTTATCAGTCAGATTCCTCCGTGCACAATGTCTAGTTTATCTCCATTCCTGAGTTTTTCACGGTTTGACTATCTTTATAAAACTCTACTTCCTGGTGTCGGCTCTGGGAGCCCTCCCTTTTTTTTAACCGAGTGCAGCTGCGTTTTCAGCACAAACAAACAAGCCATACGTTTTTCATGGTTTGACTATCTTATAAAACTCTGCTTTCTAGTCTGGGAGCGAGTCGTTCTTTTTTCTATTTCCCCCTCCCACCCGAGCGCAGCACAAACAAACACAGCCACGAACTTCAGACCAATCACACATTACTGTCGACACAGGAGAGGGGTCAAAAGTTCTGCTGGCAGGTTGTGCCAAAAGGGGCTGTCGACACGACGCTGGGAAGCCCGGTGATGTAATTATCGTCATTAAACTGCGACAACCCGTGCCGACGTCGGCAGTTCGCAGCGAGTATGTTTTCAGCTTAAGGGAGAGCCCAGACACCATGCAAAGGAAACACATTTCGGCTGCTTGTATCCATGATCTCGTTCTTTCGGTCACTACCCAAAGCTTGTGACCATAGTTGAGGGTAGGAACGTAGACCGACTGGTAAACCGAGAACTTCGCCTTCTGGCTCAGCTCCCGCTTCACCACGACAGACCAGTTTAAGTATCTCGGGGTCTTGTTCACAAGTATGTTGTTACATAAACCATATCTTTCACCCAACCTGATCCTGCAGGCTGGTATTCTGTCACCAGATTCGGCAGCAGGACCATGGACTGAGGGAACAGAAACATCTGAGTCCTGACTGGGGAAATATAGTCAGAATCCCAATCAGGCTTCGATCGGGAACAGTCCAGTTGCTGAGGAAGTTGTGTGCACATATTCAGTCCATGTCAAATGAGAACCCAACTGGAAGGGTTGGATTACGCTCTTTAAGCGAGGTTATAGTTCCTGGTTCCAGTTTCCGTCTATCCATTACATGGTGGCTCACTAGCGAAGACCACACCACAAGATATAAAACTAAAGGTTTATTGCAGGAAAAGGACAAAGGTGTGGATGAGCTAAAATATGAGGATTGGTCATCTGGGAGATTGACAGAAGCATTAGGAGGTGAAGACTCAGTGTGTGGGGGCAGTTTTTTGAGAAAAAGGTTTTATTTTGACTCCCAGCGATGGAACCTGAAACAAAGAAGACACTAATGAGGAAGGAAGGAAGGAAGGAAGGAAGGAAGGAAGGAAGGAAGGAAGGAAGGAAGGAAGGAAGGAAGGAAGGATTATGGGATGGAGGGAAGGAAAGTGGGTAAAGGGTGATGGGATGAAGAAGGATGAGGTGAAAGCGTTGAGGGTAAGGGGAGATGAGGTTGCAAAGGTGAGCTGAGTATAAATAGGCTGCTTGGGAATTTAGAGGTGTGGTTTTGGACGGTGTCCTGCTCCCTAACCAACAGTTGCTCCTTGGGTGTTGCAAAACATCTTCCATACTTGAAACAAGAACTGGGGTCCTTGGTTGGAAACTATATTCAGAAGGATATGATGGAGGTGAAAAACATGCTGAGTCAGGAGGGGAGCAGTTTCTGAGGGTAGCTTGATAAAAGGGTGCAGCTTTAAATCTGTTTAAGATAGTCATGATCAAGGGCGGAGTGGGTAATCGGGACAATCGGGACGAATCCCGCTGGGCCGGACCATTAATTGGCCGGTCCGATTGGCGCAATTATTACGGTGATGATAGGACAAAAAAAATCTCCGATCAAAACCGATGATGAAATTCTGTTAGTTCACTGACGCTCCACAGAGCTGCAGCAGTAAAGACAGCCCACTCCCCCTCCCTTTTTCACACACAGAGCTGCAGCAGCAAAGACAGCCCACTCCCCCTCCCTTCCTCCTTGTGACAGAGTGGAGTGGTGTCACACACACAGTCAAGAGTTTATTCTTCTATACTTGTGGGGACTTTGCATTGACTTCCATTCATTTACCGGTCATTTCTACAGCCTAACCCTGACCCACCAACAGTATTTTCCCTAACGGGACCGGGGTTCCCCCCATAAGGACCAGTGGGTCCTCACCACCACCTGTGTTTACTGGGAAAATGGTTCCTACCAGGCTGCAAAAAACCGTAGGCGCGCGCGCACACACACACACACACACACACACACACACACACACACACACACACACACAC
>NW_013953032.1:204551-206858 GCF_001266775.1 Austrofundulus limnaeus
TATTTAATCCATCAATATTTAATCCATCAATATTTAATCCATGTTCATGACTGTTGATGTAGGAGCTGAGAGTCAGAGGCAGGTTCAGCAGGTAGATTCTGTCAGGTGAGCAGTGAAGGTGCTGGGCAGGTGTGAATGAAATATAAAATGTTTACTCAGTATTATTATTTATTTTGAGTACATTCTAGTCAGCTGTGTGAACTTAGTGAAAGAAATTATGGATCTAAAAGCATAATTTACAGCATGATTAACAACTTTAAGTTTTATTTCTAGAAAGTGGTAGAAACTGTTTTTCATAATTAGGATTTTCCTGGTTAAATAAATGTCAATAAATAAATCTGTGAATTCATCCATCATTAGATTTCTGATCAGTTCCAAACATCCATGTATCAGTTTTTCTTAATGTTTACAGGATGATAAAACTGATGAAAGTTATATTTTATATGACCACTGTTTTGACACAAAGGCTGCATGATGTCATGTCAGTTTGTTAGGAGTAGACCTGTCATTTAATCAGAAAAATAAATGATCTGTTCATTGTGTAGTTAATATTTTAAACATGCAGATGCTTGGCACAATGACATGTTACAAATAAATCAAGAACATCAATATAAAGTAAAATCCTCCTCTAAAGTCATTGTTTGGGATAAATTATCACCTTAATTTAACTATCTGAGCCACAGCAGTGAGTTTAAAAACAGGATGATTCAACTAGAATCTGTCTCTAATTTACTTATTTAATCAAGTGTTTTTATGTAGGTAAAAGTATGTTTAGGAACCTGTAAAATACACCAGAATGCAGGAAACTGCATCTACTAGTTTCATAATTTTGGTGGAGGACCCCCAGACCCCCCACTAATGCCCCCCTCACACACATCACAATGCTTCTGATGTTCATTGTTTAACCTTAGAGAGAATAAACCAACACACCTGTAGTGCACCACCTGTGTACTACAGAACTGAACTGTGTTCTGTGAAACTAGATGATTGTTAAACTATACTCCTGAGTTTAAAGAGCTGCTACAGTACACAGTATAATGCACAGTACACATTATTGCACCACAGCAGAAACATTTACTTTGTTGTTGATGAAGTGTGAAGAGGCAGGTTTTGATCAGTGAATAACAAAATACAAAAATATTACATGCTAGTACACCTTTGCCTAATTTTTTATTTGTACAAAAATTGGGCCGGTCTTGGCCATTAAACTCCCGGGCTGAAAAGTTTCCCCACTCCGCCCCTGGTCATGATGATCAATCCATGATGAAGTCTATGGAATTGTGAGACCAAAGATGACCAGGAGTGGGAGGGGGTTCCAGGAGACATTTTTCTTTTCAATTTAATAATATTTTATTAAACCCAAAGGGAAATTAAATGTTGTTGTAATTTATATGATCCTGGTTTCTTCAAATAGTTGTTATAAATACTGATGGCTGTGGGCAGGAAGCATCTCCTGTAGTGGTCTGTATAACAGCAGATCTGAAGAAGCCTCTAACTGAAGACACTGTTGCATGTAGTGTGATAGTCTCATGAAGACTCAGTGTTGTCCATCATATGGTCAGAAAGCCTGGCAGAGAGATACAGTATATTCCTGCAGCCATGTCTCAGTTAAACACATAATATTACATTCCTGATACTCTGGCTGGGTTCTTGTTAGGCCTGGAGTTCATCCAACTTGTTCTCCAACAATCTCTCATTGCTCATCATGATTGATGGAAGAGATGGTTTAAAATTCCTCCTCCTCTATGTCCTCTTTGCTCCTGCTCTGCATCCACGAATTCTCCTTTTCAACTCATCTGGGATTTGGGGCTGTAGTTGAGGTACTATTTGAGCTTTTGAGATGTTAATCAGCTGCTCCCGTATATAATGAACCTTCATGTTGCTATGGTAATCTGTTATATTTTTACAATAAATTAATAACTGTGTTAATTTCATTCAGCAATTGTGTAAAACAGCAGATATAACAGAGAAATGTATAATTTATAAATAAAAATGATCTAAACCAGACCTGAAGTCAAGCCTGTAACGTAGACTTTTTAG
The DNA here is from genome assembly GCF_001266775.1 of Austrofundulus limnaeus. Taxonomy (NCBI): domain Eukaryota; kingdom Metazoa; phylum Chordata; class Actinopteri; order Cyprinodontiformes; family Rivulidae; genus Austrofundulus; species Austrofundulus limnaeus. Next base: position 206,592 of record NW_013953032.1, read on the forward strand.
CTTTTTGAAAAATGATGACTTCAGCTAGTAAAAAAATGTATTTATCATTCCTTACTGTCATAAAAAATAAATAATAAATATTTACCAGCCACTTAGAAAATGTTCTCTGGTTATAGGATGAAAATTGTCTCTATTAGCTAACATCTTCTTAACATGTCAGGTTCCTCTAACAGAAATCTAAAAATACTCACATTTATAATATTATTTTACACTCTGTAGGTCTAAATATTAATCAGACATTTATAATATTATTTTACACTCTGTAGG
>NW_013953032.1:207275-208941 GCF_001266775.1 Austrofundulus limnaeus
GTATATATGCTCCACAAGCTAATATCTGCTAACCAGTTCCTTAAATAACAGTGATTACATTGGCTTTATAAGATTATTTTAATTTTAAACTGTTACATTATGTTCTGCTCAGATCACATTGAGCTAAATAAGATCAAATCTGCTGACTTGTGTTGTAAAATGAGACGTTTTCCTGTTTATCTTCTGTTAATAAATCCATAACCAAACAGCTTTTCTGACATTATTTAAAACATTAGATTGATTATACAAACTGTAAAATTTTAATAATAATTATTTATTATGTCAATTATCAATATTATTATTATTAATAGTTTTTTTATAATTCCTCATCATCAGTCCTTTTTTTCTGCTCTGTCACCAACATGTACAGTAATGGGAAATCCAGAGTCTTGACCTTTTTGCATTAGCTGTTAGCTTCTTCTACACGGTCACATGGTATCCGCTCACTCAGTAGTTCTGTTTACTTCCATGGGTAAATATGGTATCACTAACCCTCCAACCAGTGTCTCCAGTCTAATGCCAACATGTTGGCAGAGAGTTCACAGTTACTGACATCGTAGCTCTGTCAGCAGGTGTGATGCAACAGGGAAAAAAAAGCCACAAAGGTATAATTATCCATCAGAGAAAAGCTGCAGCTCCAACTCCTGAATGTGAAACATCTGCCTGGTGCAGAGGATCTGGATGAGTGGGAACAACTGCAGAGGTGACGAGTGTGAATTTATTCAAATAATTTGTTGCTTTTTATATCTTCATTTGAATTTTTTTTTGCACTGTAATTAACACATTTTCAGCTCTTTGAACTTTTCATCTCTCAAACCTGGACATGATGATTTAGATTTTTGGTTTTCAAAACTTCAAAACTTTTCTCAAATTTGAACTTTGTTTTATTTTCATTTTTCAAAACCTTGAAAAATGTTACTCTTCAAAACCTCAGCATACTCGCTTCATTTGGGGCAACTAGTTGAAGTTTTTAGCTGCTGATTTGCTAATTTTACCTTTTAGCTACTCTTTTCTGAATTTTAGCATTAGGCACAGTTTAGCTTAATTTAGCTTTTAGTTTTAGCCTTTAGTTACTGTTGCTAGTGTAAGCTGCTGTTTTGATTAGCTGCTGTTTCTGGCTTTTAACCACTGTCTTATTTTAGCTTTCATTTTGCTTATTTAAGCTTTTAGCTGCTGTTTGGATATACTTAGCTTTTAGCTTTTGTTTTGCTAAATGAAACATTTGTCTGAATCATTTTATACAGTTTCAGCTTCAACAAATTTCATCACAGTATTTCTGCTTTTAACGTTCTTTGTGTCTTTGCAGTGAATGCAGTTTTTTCTCATTGTGTTTTTTAGACCAGGACAGGTTTTCTTTTAGAGCAGAGCTCATGTTTAAACACAGCTCTGACACTCTGAACACAGAAACACACGACACAATGCAGGACAAGACTATTTTATGACACAAACCTTTTTAAATCTCATCAGGACTCTGCACATCTCTGACTCACACAAGAACCACTGAGAAGAACCGGAGTACGAGGTACTGTTTGTAAAGTTACACAGTCAAAAATTACCACCAATAGTTTTGTTTTATTTAGCCTTTTATAAGAAAAAAAGAACAGATTTATTTTTCAAAGTCAGTTTTTCACCATAATATTTAGTTAGCTACCTATTTAAATTAAAT
>NW_013953032.1:209967-211412 GCF_001266775.1 Austrofundulus limnaeus
CTGACAGCAAAAATAAATAAATAAATAAATAAATAAATAAATAAATAAATAAATAAATAAATAAATAAATAGTTTTACATTACTTCCAGTCTGACTAGTTTTTACAGGGGATTCTGATGTTATCAGTCCATGAAATGGACGTTACTCAGCGTTATCAGTCCCATACAATGGCTTCAGAGTGTCCCTACTGTGCCTTCTAGGCTTCAGACTGTCCCGACAGCGCCCCCTAGTGGGTTAATATATCAATGACAATGAATGTGTAAATAACAAAAATATGTTGTAATAAAATTTATGACTCCATGTCGGTCTCGAGCTATGGTCTCATGCTCTCTGGTCCGACACTCTACCCATTGCCCTATTGGAAGGCCACGATATACAACCGTTGGAGGGCGGTGTATTTAATGTTAACCATGTCATTTGTTCTAAAGTTAACCTTAGCAGCTTTAAGCCTCATATTAACCAGTTTTTATGCCTCATATTAACCAGATAGTAGTTTTATGTCTCATATTAACCAGATAGTGGTTTTATGTCTCATATTAACCAGATAGTAGTTTTATGTCTCATGTTAACCAGCTGACAATCAGAAGCCATTCTATGGGACGGGGAACCTGCTAACCGGCACAGGCGGGACATTCTGAAGCCATCCTAAGGGACTGATAACACCTGATAACATCCATTTCATGGATGATGACATTGGAAGCAGGTGCGTTTTTATTGTAAACAAGCTTCATGCTGATGTCCCCATCTCTAAGGGGCTTAAATACTGAATGTTGGGAGTTTTGGAGATGAGGCTTTTTCTGGACTGTTGAGCAGAGGATGTAAGTAAACCTTAATGTTTTTGGTACAAGATGTTCATTTAGGTAGGAGGTAAACTGTGAAACAGAACGGGGAGGTTGTTTTCTGTTGTCTGAAGCTGAGCAGAGTGATGGATCCTGGTGAGCAGAGGGAGCAATTTTATCTTCCAACAGGTACAATGATGGAGCCAGGGGATGGCTAATGGTGCTCTTGCCCATCATAGGTTATTAACCTTCAGCATCCACAGTCATTTAAGGAAACTACTGTATATTTGAGGCAATATAAAAACTAGAAAGCATAGTTTCCTCAAATGATCAGGGTGGGTTTACATATACGTGTATATACATTAGGTAATAGATATTTAAACTTAGCACAAAAAGAAAATAAATTTATGCTTGGTAGATTGTTTCTGTGTTGTAACAATGCTTTTTGGCAATAAATCTTATACCGGCATCTGATTGGCAACAATTGGCAGTACCAAAAGCTCAAAACAAATGTCAATAACAACAGCAAAATAAACTGTTTGGTCGAGGAGATTTACCAAAACTTTCATGTGTGCATCTCACATGCTCAGCTCTAGTGCTCATCCCACGAATGCATGTTCCTTACAAATGTGACACCATTTAAAAGTGGTGCCGTATATATATATA
>NW_013953032.1:212387-213628 GCF_001266775.1 Austrofundulus limnaeus
CAAACACACATCAAGATACAGTTTTATGAGGAAAAACTTACCACAAACTTCACCCTGGTGCCAATAAATTCCCAAAAAAGCTTTTTAGTGATCACTTGGTGAAAGTGTTAGCTAACTGCAGTGTGTAGCATACTCTCCTCTCATTGGTCAGTCAATGAAACCCTCGCTGATTGGTTGTACGCTACAGCAACAAAAGTTAAAACATTTTTCAACTTTCATATGTCACGTCGCAAGCTCGCGTGTGCACGTGTACGTGTACGAGCGTGAAATTTCACATGCACTATTTTCGCCGGTCYCTTAGCTGGAGGAGGGCAAGAGATTGTCGCCTCACTGCACAGGCTCCATAGGAAATGAATGGAGAGCGAGTGACGTCGCCTCCCGTGTGTTGAGCCCTTTACACACAGAGCTCAGAGCTAAGCTGCCGTCACAGGTAAGAACAAACCATCAACAATATATTTTTAACTATCATGTCTTGCCCATACTTTATCTACACAAGTGCTCCTTTTGTGATAGGTGTTTTTCCTAATCATATACAAAACAGAGGAGCAAAATGAGACAATCGAACCAGGTTCAGAATCAAAGTGAGGAGAACGCTGGACAGGAAGTCTCTCGTACACCCAAGTCCACCGCTCTGAGAGACTTCCTGTAGTTCGGCCTCTTTTATTCAGTTTTCACGTCCCTAGTTACATTGGTCATGAGACTGCCTAAGGGAGGGGGGGAAAACGCAGATCTCATGACAAAACATTATTTGATACACAGACAATTAATAAATGATGCGAGCTAAACACTTTCGCTTCCGCTGTCCCCGGAGCAGATGGATGCTGCGGGAGGACAAGCATCAGTTCAGAGTTCAGCTTCCTCTCCGATTACTGCAACCCAGCAAATCTGCTCACATGGAAATACGTGACATTATCAAAACACCAAAACTAAGCAATAATTAAAACCTTTAAAATGTGGAAGTTGACCCAAGCTCACACTGCAAAGTATATTAGATGATGAAAAACAACCACCAACTCAACTTTGCTCTAACATTTTGTCATAACGTTACATGTAAATTACGTTGCACTCTTTCTACAAGTTATAAATAGCTATCAAGCTAACATAACACCGAAGCTTCATAGCGGGTCACGAGGACCGGAATTCAGAACCACTTTAGGATTTCAGCAACATGACAAGCCTGTGTATTAGTATTTTCAGCTCAAGCCTGTGTATTAGTATTTTTCAGCTCTTGCTTTGCACAG
>NW_013953032.1:214658-216640 GCF_001266775.1 Austrofundulus limnaeus
CTGTTATTCATTTGCACAGGTAAATACATTATTGTTGAAAGATGATTCCTCCGTATTCCTCTGTGTCTGGGACAGTTTCTGATCTGTTGTAGAAGATGTTTTAGATACTGTATTTTGATCACAAAGGATTACATCCTGAGGTGGAAGAAAACGTTTTGGCTGCAAAATATCAGGAAAACCTGTCTGATGAGCAATAACTGTGTATTACTGTGATGATGATGATTTAACTTGTGATAAATGAATACGTAAGTATCTGTGTTGATGTCTTTCAACAAACATAAACTAAAACATAATTCCTATTCCATGACAGTTTCTTTATGATATTAAACATCTCCCCCAGCTAGCTCAGCTAGCTTACTGTTTGAACGAGAGCGCGCTAGCTCGGCTGCGCGGCGTGCGCGCTGCGCAGGCAGGGACGGGGGTGGGCAAGAACAGCTCGTGCATGAGACAAAACTCACTTTTGATTGGCTGTTCTGTCTCCGGGTCTGAGAGATTTTAACAGAGGACAGAAGGACCACCGAGAGGAGCCAGAGGACTTTTTTCCCCAGAGATTATCTGTCTAATATCAATCTGTCAGGACATAGTGACAGTTGTAACAAATCTGTCAAAAATATATATTTTTAAAAAGTTACAGACTGCACCTTTAAGTAGTAACTTTGGTTATTTATACTTTAGTGGAGTAATTATTTTTTAGCCTACTTTTTACTTCAACTCCTTACATTTTAATTCAATTATCTTTACTTTCTACTGCTTGCTTTTTAAAAATTCAAAAAGTATTTCATTTTTATGTAACTTTGACTTGTTTTTATTCCATCTTTTCATTGTTCAGAAAAAAATAAACAAATAGAAATTATCCAGAGGACAGAGTGAGTTTGATTGTTGTTGGATGAGAAGTGTAAATATAAACCATCCTGACATCCTATTGGGCTGAACACATCACATCACACCTGTATGACATCACATCACACCTGTATGACATCACATCACACCTGTATGACATCACATCACGCCTGTATGACANCTTTTACTTGAGTAAAAAGCTCAAGTTGACACTAATACTTCCAAAAAAGTATTTTAAAACCCTAGTATCTATGCTTCTACTTAAGTAATGAATGTGAATACTTTTGACACCTCTGTTAGTTTGTCAAAGTAGCAGAATTAAGGAATAAATCAGGAAACCAAATCAACACTAACTATAGTTATGTTACATTTAGCCTTTTGCTATTTTTGTATTTTTTAACTTTAAGCTAACTTATCACAAAAAATAAGACCATTTTTGTTTGGTAGATTATTTGTTGTAACAATGCTTCTTTGAAATCAATTTTATACCATTGGGAAACATTATTTTTTTAAAGGTGCCACATTTGTAAGGAACATGCATTAGTGGGATGAGCAGCAGAGCTGAGTCTGTGGGTTGTGCACATGAAAAAAAATGTGAAATCTTTTCTGCCATTGACTCGTTTGGTGCATGGATAATTTAAATTTAAAGGACCGAGATGTTTTGGGATAATTTGGAATGATTTGGATTGCACTGAAACTGTGAATTGATGTTAAACTGAATTAAATGTAAAAAGATCAATCTGTCAGGAGCTTTCTGTTAAAAATACAGCATATAACCCCCATTACTGATAAATCTTACATCTTTAGAAAATCCCATAAATAAACCACAAATAAGATCATTCTTGTTGCATTGGCTGTAAAAGTCATGGCTGTTTAAATACAACACTGATAACACAGAATGGCTTTCAGCAACTGTTCTGCTTTTAGAGCGCTACTGTTCTTCTCTTCTCCCTGCAGGAATAAGGAGATCAAACAGGAAGTGTGACCTTGTTGTTCTGAGCCTGTGGCTGTTCAGATTCTACTAAGACCTCCCTCCTTTCAAAGCCAACAGGATGGATAAAAAAAGAAAAACACAACTTGCATCTCTCTCTCTCTCTGTCTCTCTCTCTCTCTCTCTCTCTCTCTCTCTCTCTCTCTCTCTC
>NW_013953032.1:216735-220106 GCF_001266775.1 Austrofundulus limnaeus
GAGTCCCCATTTGGTTTAAATGTCACTGGTGGGTTGGGGGTTGGGTTTAGGACCAAGGTGTGAATTGAGTTTAGGTTAGTTTTAGGTCGTATTCACACCTGATAATCCAGTAGACTCAGTTCGATTGGGGGCCAAAACTGCAAGCTTTGTTTGCATTTTCTGTTGGTGCGGTTTGAATTCACACTGCAACCAAACTAAACCCTGTAAACAACTGTTCCCGCCCTCACCTGTGGGGGCGCTGCACCAAGAACCACTAAAGGGATCAACATGAAAACCTCAGAAGAAGACATGGAGTGCAACTTCCTTCATCACAAAATGTAAAACAATAGTAACGTTACATTTTAGTGGTTATAGGGTTTATTTTTTTGTTTTAAATGTGCTAAACAAATAGTCTTCAACAATGAGCTCAGCATGAGAGGAAGATGAGGTGGAACCACGGAGAACGTTGTTTTAAACACAAGTCAGCTGAGGAAGCTCCGTGTTAACCGAGCAGGAGTGCATTCAGCTCCACAGTCATGATGTCCACCTTATAAAGTCATCCAGTGAGGTATTTACACCATATAAGTACATTTAATACTCTTATTAGTCAGAATATCATGTGGTATAATCTGCTTCCTGCTTTTGGAGCGGTCTCTGGTCCGCCTAGCATTCACACATGTAATCAAACCGCACCAGAGTTTGTTTCAATCGAACCAAGACCCAGGGTTTCAGGCGGACCAGAGTTCGCTTTTTTGGTCCGAATCAGAGTTTGATTAAATGTTCACCCCTCCACAAACAAACCGGATGTTCCAGGCAAACGAACTAGAGTTGAATTAAATCAGACTAAACAGTGCAGGTGTGAACACGACCTTAGTGTGAGGTTGGTACCTGTGAGGCTAGCCTTAGGGTTCGTGGTCAGGCTGTAGAAATGTAATGGACGTCAATGGAATGTCCCCAAATGGATAGATGTGAAAACATGTGTTTGTGTGTGGTCTTGTTTTTCCTACATTGTGGGGCCTAGTTTTAAGGAAAATGCAGCCTTGTGGGGACTGAGTGCTCCTTGTGGGGACCAATGCCTGGGCTCCACCTTGAAAGGCTGATTTTGGGTGTGGGGGTTGGGTTTAGGACCAAGGTGTGAATTGAGTTTAGGTTAGTTTTAGGGTCAGGTAGGTACCTGTGAGGTTAGTTTTAGGGTTTGTGGTCAGAGTTAGGATATAAAATTACCAAAAAAATGAATGGAAGTCAATGGACGGGCCACACAAGGATATAAAAACAAGTTTGTGTGTGTGTGTGCGTGCGTGCGTGCGTGTGCATAGGAGGAGGAGCAGGCAAGTCCCAAGTGCTGATGGAAACACATTAGTTCATAAAAGAAAAGAACAAAGAAAACTATTTCCACAGTCTGAAAATCTGAAACAGATGAGTTTCTGCAGAGGAAATTATTTCAAATCCAAGTGAAACTTGTTGGGAGTGGATGGGAGAACAAACCTTTTTCTGTTTTCTCTAACTGTAGCATTTAAGACTTTGTCCATCTGTCCAAGAAGCAGACCGTCTTTTGAACACTTGGAAAGAATTTAATTGCCTTTAGCACAACTTCCCTTGAATATAGCAACACGTTTTTTAAAAAGTTGTTCTGGGTCCATGTTTTTATTTTATTTTTTCTGTGAAGCTTCTTCTTTTCAAACATCTTTCTGTCAACATCTAAAACCAGAGGAGACCAGATCTGGAGGTTTTGGAGGGACTATTGCAGGGCTATTCAATTGATTGCTCCGGGGGCCACAGGTCATGCAGACCAACAGCTCAGACAGAACATCCAGCAATTAAAGTGGTAACGCTTTCTTTTACAGTACCATTTTACCATGTAATTACATGGTAATAAGATGGTTATTACCAATTACATGTAATTGAAATGTTATTACAATGTAAATACATGGTAATAACATTTTCAATTACAGTAATTACCATGTAATTACATGGTAATAATGTGTAATTACCAGTTATTACAGCTTATGACCATGTAACTACCATGTAATTACATGCTTAAAAGGGTACTGTAAAAGAAAGCGTTACCATTAAAGTTATGTAAATAAACTAAGTGTTACAAAGATCTGTTACCTTTGAAATAGAACCCTATTTAATAAATGTAGTGATGATAAAAAAAAGAAACATATTATGCCTCTTATTTACCACAAAATATTTTGACATCTCTGACTTGCCAAATTTTTTAACCAATTTTATTTTTGCTTTTATAGTTTTATCTTCAACTGCTTGTAGTTTTAACTGTCTTGGATGTTCATAGAAATTGTTTTTACCAGCTTGTAGCCAACATTCTGATGTTTCTGTAGATACCAAACATGTCTATGTTTAACTAAAATAACTTAAGAGTAATTAAAGTAGAAAACCGGGGGTTTGGGCTGAAGAGATGAGTGGACCAATTGGCGGGCCGAACTTTGGTCACTCGCGGGCTGGATGTGGCCCGCGGGCCACAGTTGAATAGCCCTGGACTATTGTCGGAGTGACTCTGACGCCCCACAGAGGCTGGTGCAGACGTCAGAATGTGGCCTGTTGGGAGGCCCATTGCAGAGGTGTTATGGTATTAAGAAGTATGTCCCAAGAGTACTGGTTGCATTTCTGCCTTTGGCCCCCACCTCCATCAGGGCTCAAGGTGACCTCGGTCACAGATCCTGCACAAGCTATGATTTTGCTGCAAGAAATAAAAACTCCTGGACAAAAAGGTCATAGTCAACATCATCATCATTGTTTATTCATAAAGCACAATAAAAAACAAAGTGATGTACAGGAACATCAAACAAAGTACAGGGTTAACAGAATGAACAACAGAATCAAACAAAACTAAGGCTGCCCTAACGATCCTGCTCTTCAGACTCCAATGCATGTTTAAAAAGACGAGTTTTTAACAGAAACTTTGTCATTTAGAGACCCAGCTGAGCTCTCACACAGTGAGGGATTGTTCCTGAGCCTAGGACCTGCAACTGAAACAGCTCTGAGTCCCCTGGTCACAAGCCSAGACCTGGAAACAACTAAAAGCTTTTGATCTATAGATCTCAGAGGTCTACTCGGAATGTGTGGTTGTAAGATGAGGAGGTGCCAGACCAGTTAGACATTAAAAATAAAATAAAATAAAATACATCATTCTATGTTGGGGTCTGTGCAGTGGTGGACTGGGGCAAAAACTAGTGATGTTCCATTCTGCCAATTTTCTTTCTAATACTGATACCAAGTAAAATGTGGCTGGTATCAGCGATACTGATCCGATACTGATACTTTGTGATAACACACACAATGTGTCTGGTAAATCTTAGAAAATATTGTTTTTTAAATAATAAATGACATAGTAATTTATTTAATTTAAGTCTTTCTACAGGGTTACTACA
>NW_013953032.1:221909-233477 GCF_001266775.1 Austrofundulus limnaeus
GAGGAACGTTGGTTTGAGAGAGGAGTAAAAGAAGCCATTTTTGTAAAGAAAGACCGTCCATCATTAAACAGAGTTGGGGGCCTCCGTTTTCAGCTGTCCCCCTCCTACAGCGCTACCATTTGCAGTATCACTCCACCCCCTGTTAACAATAGGTATTAATTAGGTGTGAATGATAGCCATGTGATGTGAGTTTCAGTCACCTGTGAACGATAGCCATGTGATGTGAGTATCAGTCACATGGAGGCAGGACTCAAAAGCCTGAATTTTGCCTGAAACTCTCAGACTGAAGAAGTCTCTTGGAAGAGAGATGAAACGTTTCATTAAAGAAGAACCCGTCCAGAGGACCTATACAATTTTTTTTCCTTTTGTTAATGATATACATTATGTGAAATAACTAAAGTATCAAAGTATCGATATTTTGATTTTAGTATCGATTCTAGAACATAAAGTTCTGGTATCAGTAGTATCGATATTTCAGTATCGATCTGCACACCACTAGCAAAAAGGTGGCCTGAGAATTTATTACCTGACAGGCCCATTCAAGGTCCGGGCTGGCAGATGATGTCTGTAAATACTGAAGGCCGAAGATGGAGGCAGATGATGGAGGCAGAAACAACAAACATCATCTCAGGGCACTGTACAAAATCTAAGGATGTTATGTTGAGGAATTAGTAAAGTTATTAAGATAGCAGAGCCGCAGTTAGCTCACAGGCATTGACCCTCATTTTAACTCATTTTGATTTTACCCCCCAAATATAACATTATTATTTTCTAACGTGGTATCATTTTCTTTTTCCAGCACATGAACTGTATGAATTTAAACTATTTTTTATTTGAATTTTGTGACATGTCTGTGTCATTTTACCTGTCTGACTGTCTGATGTCCTCTTCTTTCAGCTGATTGGCTGGAAGGATGATTTAAAGGAAATGAGTGACACCTGACAGTTGAGCGAGCGGTCTGAAGCGAGAAGTCTCTTGTTTGTTGGTCCTGCACTCCAGCCTCACCGCGGCTCTGTTTTGGTCCTTGTAGATACCTGCTTGGTTTTGGTCTGGGAGATACCAGCCACTTTTTCCAGTTTTTGGTTGTAGGGTGAGACCCTGGACCAGAGGGCAAGGGGAAGTTGCCTGGATCCGACGGTCAACTGCTGGTTGGTTCGAGTTTCCTCCCTCCTTTTGTTTTGAGTGTGGATCCCAGTTATTACTTTTGTTTAATCTCATAAAAGTTGTGTTCTTTCTTAAACACATTTGTGTCCGGACCTTATACAGTATGTTGTGCGTCCTGGGTACTCTAGACCCTGTGACCGCCAACCAACCAACCAAACAAACAAACAAACAAACAAAGACCAAAGTCCAACCAACCAACCAACCAACCAACCAAAGACCAACCAACCAACCAACCAACCAACCAACCAACCAACCAACCAACCAACCAACCAACCAACCAAAGAAAACTCCAACTGGGCAAAGTTATTTGTGAAATCCACAAACATTTATGATTTTTATCTTTTAGAACGCCAATGTATAATGTAAATTTCTAAAACTGATGTTAAAATATTTTAGGCAACACAGTTTTATAAAATTATCAGCTACTGAGCACAGTTTGGACCTAGTCCACACATGATAATGGCTTTTATTTATTTAACAGCTAAATGCATTGTTTTAAAAGTCAGCAAACTAGAAACAAATACAGCCACCTAAATGACTACCATCCTCCTCCCAGTCATGTTGTTCTCCAGATGTAGGTTCCAGTGAGGATGATGATGCACCAGCAGAAAATAAATGTCAGTTTCTGACTCTTGGCTGAATTTTCTTGTAGATGCTTTTTCTTTTCTCTCAATTTCTGTTTTCCTCCCTTACGTTTATTTTGCATTTTTGCTCTTCTTATTTTTATTATCCGTTTTCTTCATAAAAAAAGGAAATGGACTGAACGCTCCTGTGTCCCAGAGAGAAGGAAAAGAAAACCCTGGATTATGGTGAAACAACACACACACATCCTTGTTCTCCCATCAAACTGGGGACTTTGTGTTGACTTCCATTAATTTTTGTAACTGCATTTATGCCTAACCCCAGACATTTTCGCTAACCCTTCCTAGTCTATAGCTAACACCAACCTTAAACTTAATTCATACCATACCCCTAAACCTAACTAATAGAGCTGCAAAAAAAGTGAGGACCAGGAAAATATCATCACTTCCCACAAATGACCTCACTTTGTTGGTTAAAAACATGACGGTCCTCATACTGTAGCAGAAACAAGTACAGACACACAGACATTCATTTTTACAACAGGACTGTTGTGTTGGAATGAAGTGAACTGTGAGAGATGGCAGTAAGAACCACATGGATAAATCTGAGTGCACTGAACCTTTTTTGTGTTTGAGTCGAGTCATTAAATAAAGTTTTATCTTATCGTATCTCATTATGAGAGAGCATGAGGGAACAGTCTGGAACTAAAGAACAGGAAGAGAAGTGAACACTAATTTCTCTCATTATGAATGATTAATGAGCGTTTCTGTTTGTGTCTGTTTTATTATTCCAAGTCTGAAAATGTCCACTTTTTCAAGTCCTTTTAGTTTCTTCCAGCCAAAACCAGTGAAACCTGCAGGAGTCATTTGTTTTTACTTTGACGTAATATTTCTCCAGTTGTCCAAACACTGATTTATAACTCTGCATTTCTAAAGCACTGCAGGGAGTTACATTGTTTAGGCTGCTTCATATAGGCAGAGTCAAGGAGACATTCTTTAGTTGTAAAGGGTTATCATAGTGTTAAATAAGTTTGGTGTCAAAAACCACTAAATATTTTCATCGTACTGTTTCTATGGTTTAAATATGTAAATACGAGAGAACAGGAAAATGCACTGTGTACAGTAAGAATTCACCAAAACCTTTACGTTTAAATAAAAAAAACAGATGTTATCAATTTGTTGTTTATTTTATCAGGCTGATAACAGAATCCACCTGATCATGTCTTCTAACACAGATGTTATTTATTTACTCACCTTTACTTCACCTTTTGCAAGAGAGGACTAAGCCAGAAGGCAACCTAATGTGCATATTTTTCTCATTAGGTTGTTATTTTTATTATTTTATTTATTCATTTAATTTGTTTTGTACAATAAAAAAAACACAAATCACAAATAAAATGAAATGAAATGTGACAGAAAGAAAAAAATGTATATCTGTGCCTTTTTTCTCAAATAATAAATTTAAACAATAATGATATACAAACAAAAACTAAAACAAAAAACAAAAAAACAACCTCAAATCCTTATTAAATATAATTTCGTATGAATACACATTACATTGTTTCATATTTTTTTAACAAGATGACCTTTATCATTCTCTTAAACATAAATATTAGGGATGCAAACAATTATTCGACACGATTAATTGCAGATTAATGGTTTATTAGATTAAAATTTCTTCTATTCGATTAATCGAAAACATCCATAGTTTTGCCTTCATCCAGCAGAGGGTGCTACTACTCTACCTCGGCCCTGTCAAACTGAGCAGGAAGCCGTCTCGATGTGGGCGGTGTCGCAAACGCACGTATTTTATTTTTTTTTGCGACACAACAATAATAATGGACTTCACCAAACTGGAAGGAAAAGTACCAAAGATTGTACCAGACCATCAAGCAGTATGATGCTAAAGACAAGAGAGCAGGATGACAGAGAATGTTAAGCTAACTGTGGCTAATGCTAGCTTCCTCTTGTTGAGTTTAACTCTGTGCGAAAGAAAATTTAAAAAAGTTACAGTCGCTACAAATATTAGCGTGACGTTAATCTAATCTGTGTGACATTAGCAGGCATTTTTGACATCACTCTCCAGATTGTTCCATGGTCTTATTCCTTGTATCGAAGTACATCGCTCCCTCAAACTAGTTCAAAATCCAAATTTCACAAACATCTCTATTCCTTTCAGATTGTAACAACTTTCTCTCTTAACAAAATTCAATTGGATGTTTAAAGGCAATATACCTTTATGAGCCTTATACATAACCTGTAAAATATTATAATCAACCAACMCAWAGAACTTRAATAWTTTCAACWGATAAAATAATACATTTGATGGGTGACTGTAGTGTTTACCAGCAATAATTCTTACAGGTGTTTTCTTTAAATAAAAATAGAGTTTATAATTGTTTTGCACGCTTTTCCCCAGACTTCAACGCAATAAATTAAGTGTGGAACAACCATTACATTATACAACACATACAGAGCTCTATCATTAAATAACTCCCTTACTTTATGCAGTACTCCAATAGATCTAGCAACTTTTGTTCTTAAATTATTTATGTTGAGGTCTCCATGTTAGCTTTTCTTCAATGATGACATCCAGAAACTTTACCTCACTGATTCTACAGATCTCAACACCATCAACTTTAAATGGAACATCAATAATTCCCTTTCTATTACCAAATATCATAGAGTTTTGCAAGCAGTGGTCACTGATGACACACACCAACTTTGGTGCCGATTGGATGAGGTATCGGTGAGCTACAAATGTTTATCTATTGTAGATGGTGCTGTTGAGTCAAACTCCAATGTAATCCTATAGGCCTCTTCAGAGGTAAACAAAGGTTCTAGATTTCCAGCTTGGAGCAAATCAGATCATGCTTGTGTGATTTAGAGCCAAATGTATGCAAACAGTGGTGTTATTTTGTAAATTACGTCGCCACGATAACAGCGAGTGTAAAGAAAAGTCAAAGCACACATCCCGAGATTGACCCGGTCATTTTGATGTAAGGGGTATGATCTGCGGTTCAGGACGCATGAACGGAGACAGAAAAATAAAAAAAAACTAGAAGTACTCTGAGAGTGCAACCCTCCGCCAAAGGAGAGATAGAAACACATTTGCTGAATAAAGGCCCCCACATACTCGGACGTTGGGTCTGCGGAGGTCTGCGCGGACTCGAGGCGGACATCCGTGGACTGGTCCGTGCAGAGATCAATTTTTTACGTCAGTGATGCGACACTGTTCTTGGTGCGACACCAAGCTGATAAAGTTGAGAATCTGTGTCATTTGTGCAGTGTTGTATAAAGTACCTCAAAGTGATACTTGAGTAAAAGTAAAAGTATCTTATCATAAAAATACTATGGTAAAAGTTAAAGTCTTCTCTAAAAAATATTACTTGAATAAAAGTCTTAAAGTATCAGATATTTTTATACTTAAGTATTAAAAGTAAAAGTACTGAGTAAAAGTGAGCAGTTAGATTTTACAAAATGACATTTATTGGGAGGTGACTTCTCCAAAAACTATATTTTCTAACAGCGTGCAGCTGTGATGGGTTGTGTACAAGCTAATAGTGTGTCAGAATGGTATATATTTATACTTCTCATCCAAACACAATTAAATTCACTTTATCCAGGAGACACAGTTTATCAGGAGAGGATTTTTAAAATAGGAGTAACGACTTTCTACTTCTTACCTTTTTAAAAAATGTAGAAAATACAGATAATTGTGTAAAAGTATAATGAGTAAAAGTAAAAAGTACYCTGAAAAATAATTACTCAAGTAAAGTACAGATCAGATACCCAAAAATCTACTTAAGTACAGTGATAAAGTATTTGTACTTAAGTTACTTTACAACTCTGCATTTGTGGACAAAATGGAGTCAAATCTTGAAAAGCGTCTCATGGAGATTAGAAAACTTTATGACGCGTCAGTGAAGGAATATAAAGACTTTCAGCGAGCAACAAATTTGTGGGAGGAAATGGCTCAGATTCTGGGTAAGGTAGTACTTTTCTTTTTTTTCTTTTATTGTTTTAAAGCTAAAATGCAAACTATCTCTTCCTCTTGATCCTTGACATCATGACTGAAATAGTGAGAAATTGAAGAATTCGTCAGGCGGTCAGTACGCTCGAGTATGAAGTCTCAACCGTCGGCGGACAATATGCGCGGAGTCCGCACGGCTCATGGACTGCGCACAGTAGGCCTGTACGTGGGAGCCCAAAGTTCTGACGTAGTGAACATTTAAGCAGGCAGAATGCATGGGATTTCAATCCGGTGGAGTTCAATGCCACAAAAAAAAAAGTCAGAGACTTGAGGTATCAGTGAGCTACAAGTGTTTATCTATTGTGGATGGCACTTAACAAAATTCAATTGGATGTTTAAAGGCAATATACCTTTATGAGCCTTATACATAACCTGTAAAATATTATAATCAACCAACGCAAAGAACTTTAATATTTTCAACAGATAAAATAATACATTTGATGGGTGACTGTAGTGTTTACCAGCAATAATTCTTACAGGTGTTTTCTTTAAATAAAAATAGAGTTTATAATTGTTTTGCACGCTTTCCCCCAGACTTCAACGCAATAAATTCACAACATTAATTCGACATAATTCACAACGTTATTCATCCACAAACTGGTCCTGGATTAAGCTCCTAAGTTTTCATCAGTCAGATTCCAACATGTAAAACTTGTTTTATCCCATTTTATGAGTTTGTAATGGTTTGACTATCTTTATAAACTGCTGCTTCCTGGTACAATCAGCTCAGCGTCTGAGCGCTTTCAACACAAACAAACACTCCCACGAACTTCTGACAAATCACACAATAAAGTTGTTATGTGGAGGGGGTACCTGGTTGGTCAGCTGTTCCTGCTGTTTGGTACCAGCTTCGGATCAGCTACAGCTGGACCCTCCCCCGCTGTTTGCATCTCCTCAGTTAGTCCCGTAACGTGAAGAGAATCACATTTATTTTTCTACGTCTCCAGACAGCAGTAACATTACCAATACTAGTTGATAACAGAATAATCACAACTTTCCCGATGGTAGGCATCCTGGGAGGTGTAGTCCCAGCATCTTTGCAACTTCTACTTCCTGTTTACAGGCATGCGTCTGATGTCATGACACTTTGCATAGCCTGTCTGATTTGGTTCAGTTAAAACAAAAAAATCCTGTATCCACATCGTGATCCGGAACATCACCAAAATTTATTGATGTGTTCCTCGTGCCAAAACCCACATGTGGTAAAAATGTCATGACAATCCGTCCACAAGTTCCTGCGTAATTTTGTTCACAGACAGAACGACAGACAGACAGACAGACAGACATACGCGCCGTAAACATTTCCTCCTCCCCTTGGCGGAGGTAATAAGAATAGTAATATCACAGAAGTAGTATAAAATAGTAAACTCACGACTACAATTTCCCAAAAACAGCATACGTAGCCGCTCCCAAGTAGGGACTTGTCTCTGGAAAGCCTCGATAAAAGACGCCGACGTCTCCTCTGATGATGAGCGCTAGTGTCGTGGTAGCAACATGCTATGTGTTTACATCCATCGCTGCCATGTTTGTAATGACTTATCATGAGAACAAACGTATTCACGTGACTTTAATAACATTTCTTACTTAATGGAAACACTGCAGCTGCGAAACTGTGTTTTTCGACATTAACAGAATATCGACAAAGTTTTGTGCACATTTGCAATGGAAACGCAGCTACTAACTACCAAAGTTTATTTTTTCTTCTTGATTTCTTTTAGTGTTTCTTAAAGCAAGAACTTTGCCATTTGAAATGACTTTAGTTTTGTGTCATTTATGTGAATTTAGCTTTGGTGGCCATCTTGTTTTTTATTACTGTATTTGAATTTAAAATCTGTTGGACATTGCTTTCAGCTACCACCACACTAAATCCCAGCGTAATCTTGAGATTCTACTTGGGAAAATGAAAGATGGATAGTATTAAGAATGAAATCATCAGAAGTACAGTACAGATGAACAACTGAGAGATGATGTTAAAACAGCCAGACTAAGATGGTTTGAACAGAGAAGGCACAGTTGGTGTATTGTTTCATGGATGTTAATAATGCAGCTGCCAGTTAAAAAGACAAAAAAAGGGCAGCAGAGGACATACGGAACGAACCATTTTTAGAGACCTATATCTATTTAGGGCATTAGGGCCTCAAACATACTCATGTTACAACTCTGTTGACGGGGTTCTGGGGATGATAATGGGGCAAGGCTGACATGCAGAAACGGGCCTGGATCCTGCTCATACCTGCTTTGCAGTTCTAGGTTGTTTGTTTTTTTTACTCTCACTAAAATTTAGTTTCAAGATATTTTGATGACCTTTACGGGTTTGTCTTTGTTCCAATTTGTATGAACAAAAATAATTAGATTTAAAGCAGGAGCAGCTGCTTTGGCTGAATACTGAGTCAGAGAACTGTTACTTGTTCAACTCTGACTTGTGTTAAACTTGTGTTATTGTGTTTATTCTTCAAGGAATGCTCTACCAGACAAAGAGAGCTTGTTCTTGAGTAAGATGAACAGTTAGGGTGATTAATCTTTTCAGATAGTCACACAATGTGATTTTACAATTAGTTTTGTATTTATTACCAACAGGCCGCTGCTCTGTTTTAACATCATCATCATTCAGCCCCACAGGAGATTTCTCTAAAGGTTATGGTGGCTACAAAAAATGCTGGAGGGTAAGGAGTTGTGGAGTCTCTGTGTAAAACACTGCATTTCTTTTTAATTAAGCACTTTGTTATCATACCGAATCATCTCAAACCCACAATTTACTATGTTGGAATTAAGTCAGCAGATTACCACTGTCAAACTACACAGCAGAATAAGATGGAAGATTTTGGCTTTTTTCCTCTTTTTCTAATTCGTTCCACTCATTTAGAAGCTTCTTCTCTACTAAATTAATTCATTCATTATGGAACAGCAACAATTCTCTCAAACTAAATATTTTACACTACACTTCAGTCGATAACAGTTTTATTTCAACACATACTTCAAAGTCAATGAACAACAGAAGAATTCAAAGTATTGAGTCTAGTGACACATTATTCTGTAACATAGATGACATGTTTCACTCGATGGAGGGAACCCTGGCATTGCTGGCTTGGTGGTGGAAACTCTGACATTGTTTACACTGTGGTGCATCCTGATGTTAGTCACTTGATGATGAAAACCTAACAAAACTCAATCAGTGGTGGAAACCCTGACATTGGTCACTCGATGGTGAAAACCCTGATGTTGACGTTGGTCACCAAATTATGGAAACCCTAACCTTGCTCATTCAGTGGTGTAAAACCTGATACTGGTCACTCAATGGTGGAAACCCTGACATTGGTCACTTGATGATGGAAACCCTAATGTTGCTCATTCAGTGGTGCAAACCCTGACTTTGGTCACTCAATGGTGGAAACCCTGACATTGGTCACTTGATAAATGAACACCCTAATGTTGCTCATTCACTGGTGTAAACCCTGACATTGGTCACTCAAAGGTGGAAACCCTGACGTTTATTACTCTGTAATGGAAAAGCTGACATTGGTCACTCTGTGGTAGAAACCCCTGACGTTGGTCACTAATTGATGGAAACCCTAACATTGCCCATTCATTGGTGTAAACCCTGACACTGGTCACTCTATAGTGGAAGCACTGACATTGGTCACTCGGTGAAAATGCTGACATTGGTCACTTGATGGTGGAAACCCTAACTTTGTTCATTGAGTGGTGTGAAACCTGATACTGGTCACTCAATGGCGGAAACCCTGACATTGGTCACTAGATGGTGGAAACCCTAATGTTGCTCATTCAGTGGTACAAACCCTGACATTGGTCACTCGATGGTGGAAACCCCTGACGTTGGTCACTAATTGATGGAAACCCTATCATTGCCCTTTCATTGGTGTAAACCCTAACACTGGTCACTCTATGGTTGAAGCACTGACAATGGTCACTGTGAAAATGCTGACATTGGTCACTCGATGGTAGAACTGTTGCCATTGGTCACTCGATGGTGGAAACCCTAACTTTGCTCATTGATTGGTGTAAACCCTGACATTTGTCACTTGATGGTGGAAACCCTGACGTTGATTACTTGATGGTGGAAACGCTGACATTGGTTGCTTGATAATGGAAACCTTATCGTTGCTCATTCAGTGGTGTAATCCCTGACATAGGTCATTCAGTGGTGGAAATCCTGACATTTCTTGCTTGGTGGTTGAAATTCAAATGTTACTTACTCTGTGTTCCTCTGGTTGATGATGGCATCTACAACCAACTGTTTTTTTCTTCCTCCTTTGGGTGGAAGCATTTTTCGTATAGCATGTCCTCCTTAATTATTTTTCTCCTTTAACTTCAAAGAAACCAAATGTCTTCCAAAGGACTTTAGTGTCACTTTCATACATCTGAATAACAGGACTTGGGGAAATGTCAAAATTTAGGCTGATTAAAAAAAAACCTCAAAGGACATGATGCAAAGGTAAGTGGGTTTACAGGAGTGCTTCTATGGATCTGGGGGAGTAAAGGTAGTATGATCAGGTTGATTCTTGAGACAGAGGATAATTGGTAAAAAATGATTTGCTTACAAGTTCCCAGGATTGTCAGTGGTGTGAAGGGCAGGTAAGAAGGTTTCCAGGTAGGCGAGGAGAGGACAAGACAGGTGAATGTTTTTTTTTTTTTTTTGGTTGAACGCGAGGCAGATGAGTATGGTTTTATGCTGGAGGCAAGGCAGCAATTGAGTGTGAATGGTTGTAGGAACAAAGATTGAACAGGTGAGCCAGGATTCTCATGTAGGGTGTGGCAGCTGACAGCATTTCCAACAATACTGACTCAGGAGGCAAGTAGAACGCTTCAAGGAGCTTCAGGAGACTCATTTGGAGGACAGGAAAAAACTTTTAGTTTTACAGTCGGGTAAGAATTTACCTGCTGCAACAGTACTGTGAGGTATGATGATTTTACAGTGAGGGTCTGACTCCAAGTGATGTTCTTAAGAAGGCCCAGAAGTAGTCAATGAGATGAGGAGCAGCTGCGGGTTGTAGCGTTTTCCTCCTTCAATTTATAACTTTTGCTGGATATAACTTGTTGTTATGACTGTTTGGGGAAAGAAATAAGATATATTCATTTCAGACTTCTGTTAAAGGATCTTGCATGACCCTTTGTGCTTCAAATTAGCATWTCAACCGTTACCATGGCGCCTCAGAAGACCACTGAAAGAATTTACATTGTCACCTTTCTGTCCCAACCCCCATAAGGACAAGCTGTTTACTTTCTTCAAAGGAAAAGGGGGTTGTTGTCAACAATTGCTTTGCCAGAACCCTCTCAGCATGACTTGAACAAAAGGAAGCCCCATGCTTGAGAGAATAAAGAGGAAAACTACTTTGTTCTTGTTAACTGTGTTCTGTGACTGAGACTGTGATTACATGAGTTAATCTTAAAACCTTAGGTTTGAATTTAACTAAATAGACATTCTTATTTTACTGATGTAAAGCAGATGCCTCTCCCTTTAATTAGATGCAAGATAATTAGACTGAACCACCCTTAAAGAAATGTTTTCCCTCCAAACATTTTGATTGGTTAAAAACTTTACCAAAGTTTCTCAATTGGCTAACTAAAACCTTGACTCCGCCCATAACAGAGGTTTTAAAAGTTAGTACACAACACAGACAACACAGAAGAAGCAGAAGAAGAAGACCGCAGACAGAGAAGCAGCTTCTAAGTTGAAAGACCCCCTCTTGCAAAGGGGGGGGGTGGGTCATTCAACTCTCCGCCATTTTGACTCGTATAGCTCGTTCAACTCATTTCGACTCAGCCCTTGAG
>NW_013953032.1:233766-235490 GCF_001266775.1 Austrofundulus limnaeus
AGGTGCTCAGACCTAGATTTGATTCCTTATCTTTGTAGGAGATTTGGTAAACTAAACGTTCTTATCTACCTTAATAGATAAGAACCTCTACCACTAGGAAGCCTTAGTTAAAAACAACTAGAGCTAAACAGCTTATAAAAAACACCTCCCTCATTCAGAGCCTCTAAACACTTCTCAGTGTTTAATTTTTGTTTACATGTTTGTTCGTTTTGTTTGTCTGTCTGTCCATTCATTTGTGATAACAAACTCCCTCAGTTTACCTGGTTCAAATATGTCATTATATACATTCATTGCTTGCCATAGTTGTAAATACATTTAATCTGTAAATAAATGGCTCGTGGAGAATGCGCCAATTTCAGATAATCTCAATTTTTCTTTGTGTCTTGATGAGATATTCTGGTTTTGATAAGACAAGAACTCAGTTCAATTTGGGTAAATTTATTCTGAGACTGATTACGATAAAGTTACAGTTTTTCATCTCTTTCCTGGATCAGTATCTGATCAAATTAAGGATGTGGTGCTCCGAGGAATGATATATTTTAAATATAGTATATGTAAATATAATATATTTAAAATATATTTACAAATTATCTATTTCAGAATTCTAACTTTTAAATTACCCCTACAGGGTAATCAGCTACCAGTCAATAAAACAGGTAGCTACCATGACAGATGCCACACTGACATCTCATTAACATGTCTGTTGTGTGTGTATGTGTATATATGTACTCCTGACACAGGGTTTAACACTTTTCTCAACATGATGTTATTAACATTATTATATTAGTAAATATTTGACAATTTTAAATGAATTCTGATTCTTTTATATCTACAGTGCACCATATAAAATAATAGATTACAGCCCCCCGCCACCCCACAGGCTTTGATTTACAGAGGCTCTCTATGCCAAGTGCAAGTGAAATCAATACAAAGTACATCAGTGCTTGAAGCAGAAGAAGGAGGTAGCTTCTTGACTATCAGACATATTTACTGTAAGGCCATAGAAGACAATTACTGAGCTGCTGACCTTAATCAACTTTAAAGCCATTAGAAGTGACGATAGCAGCAGTCAGGACAAATGAAGCTCCATAAATCAACTTTAAATGAGCCAGTCAGGTGGAATGGAGGAGAGATTGAATGCTGCCTCTTGTTACCGGCTGGAAACCAGTTAGGATAGCTGGTTTCAACCATCCCAACAAAAACTGCAGACCTCCTATTGAGCAAGATCACAAACCTGAGGCTATATTTAGTTTTAGGTAAGAAACCTGAAGGAAGCATTGGGACCTTGATGACCCTATGCTGTCAGCCCGTTTTATTCAATTCAGTTTATTTATACAGCGTCAAGTCACAACATACGTTGTCTCAGGACACTGTAGATAAAAAGAACAATGTAAAGAAGAAAGCAGCAGATTGTGTTGAATCACTTCATCACAGTCTCCCATCCTGAGCAAACGGTGGAGAGGAAAAACTCCCTGCTAATCAGGAAGAAACCTCCAGCAGAACCAGGCTCAGGACAGGAGAATGCAACTGATGTCATATTTACATAATATTTATTATGACTGAAAATTGCTGTAAATGAAGAAGTGAAACATCATAAAACACAAAGTCAGTGCTTTATCTGAAGCGTGGGGGTGGGGGGGCTGGAGGTGGTGGGGGTGGTGTTCATGGTGTCAGACACACACGGACATGCAGAGCCAGACACCAGTAGACACACAGAGCTAGCT
>NW_013953032.1:235500-240023 GCF_001266775.1 Austrofundulus limnaeus
GATGTGACTGTTCTATAAATCAAGTGGAATGAAATTAGAATGAAACAACACTGAGTGAAGTAATATTTTATGGTAAATGTGGAGAATCAAATGTGATGGGGAAACTGGAAGTTGGTTCCACAAGAGAGGAGCTTGATAACTGAAAGCTCTGCCTCCCATTCTACTTTTAGAAACTCCAGGAACCACAAGTAAACCTGCAGTCTGACAGTGAAGTGCTCTGTTAGGAAAGGATGGAACAATAAGATGTTTAATATATGATGGAGCTTGGTTGTTAACAGCTTTGTATGTTAGGAGGAATATTTTTAAATCTGTTCTGAATTTGCAGCCATGTTGATGGTTTGGATGAAGTTATTATTTTAGATAATTCAGAGCTCAACAGGACAAAAACTGTCCAGACATAAATCAGGTTTTAGTGACACTAAAGCTGCCTCATCTGACAGAGAATCAGAGACAGTAGCAGGAAGTTTAGCATGAATTTTATTCCTTTTTAAAATTATTTTATCTATAAAGAATCTCATGAAGTCATCACTACTTAGAGTTAGGAAAGCTAACATCTTACTTCCTACTTTCTCTTAAATACCTTTGCCTTGCCAACTCTTAAGTTATTTGCCTTCAAATGACTGGTTTGAAACATCAAAGCTTGATATTTGCTGTCTATTTTAAGTGTTGAATTGATGAACAGTTAAGTTCGGATGTGATCTTGATTTTTGTTGATTTTAAACTTTTATAGGAAATTGATTGCTCACATTAAAGTGTACTGTAGTGATTTTGTGTAATTATGTAAAACAAATGATCACATTTATTTATGGATCAAATCAAAATTCACTGAAAGATGTCACTCATTGTGTTGTCCATTTTGCACATGAAGAATATTTACCGAAAATAAAAAGATCCTTTCTAAAAATACTTCCTTATAACCTTGTTATAAGAAGGTGTAGGTGTGAATCCTACACTAGCTTTTCCCTAATTTACAGTCAATGTATTTATTCTTGTAGCTAACCATTTGCTGCTTTTAGCTTCTAGAAAACCTCTGGCTACATATGGTATCATTTTCTAACTTTTAACTTTAAGACAGTGTTTAGTTAGTTTTAGCTGGTGTTTAGTGTTTTTTAGATCAGTTCCAGCCTCTTCAGCTGATGTCAGTCACTCAGCACTCTGTGTTCATTTCTCGGTCCGTTCTCGGCGGTTCTGCTCAGCTGGGACTCGGGTATAAATATTCTGTCTTCTGCCTGGGAACACAGTGAAAGCAGAAGTCACTTGTGATCAGCACAGCTCACTGAACATTCTTTACACTCTGGTTTTACCTCCACTCACAGAGCCTGTGGACCGGCCTGATCCTTTCCTTCCTCCTGCAGCAGGAGAGTGGAGGGACGTGATCAATGAGCTATCATGAGAGCTCACCGTCAGCCAATTACGACAAATAGTGACATCCCTCCCAGCAGAAGAAACAAGGCCTCCTTGTTTTCTCTGAGAGAGAAGGCACAAAGACTCCCTCCCAAACACAGCAGCACAAAAGGATCACACTTCCATAATTGGCTGTCTCACTAGAAGCTTAGACGGCTTCCTATTCTCCTCAGATTGGAGCTAATAAACAATACAGCATGAATAAAACATTGATCACAATTATTCGTGTCAGGGATATAAACAAATGATTGCCTTTTGTAAATATTTCATTTGTTTTTTCTCTTTTTGCTCCTCAGCGTTGTGTGGTGTGGCCCAGAGGGGGGTTGAAAGGGATCACGGGAGGAGGAGATGATCTTTTCCTCAGCTGACATTTTGTTAAACATTAATGGGACCAGCGCTCCACAGAAGGGGCTTTAATCTTCTCCAGTGATAGAGTCACTATCTCCTCTCCCACCTTCCTCTCTTTTCAGCTTTGCTCTCGATTTCTACCATTCACCTCTGCTCCCCCCCCCCCCCCTCATTCCTTCTTTCATCTCTTTGCCCTCGCCTCTCCTCTTTAACCCTCCATCTCTCCGTTCCCATCACTTGACAGGTTGGAGTATCACCTCCCTGTGCTCTGCAGTATATCATCTCTCATCTGGGTTATTTAAATTAGGTTAAATCCCAGCCAACCTCAGCCTTCCTGCCAGCACTGGTTCCAGTTAGAAACAGTTGTCTTTTTTTTAAATCTTCCCCAGAGCGAACAGTTTTGGTTGTGTCAGCTGAAAATATTCGACCATGGGTTTTTATTTGGTTATTATTATTAAGAGATCTTTTGTTTGTATTTCTCATCTGAAAAAGCTTGGTTATGTTTTGAGCCAAAGCATCCATCATTATAATTTAATAAAACCAGAATCAAGTGAGAAGATTTCAGTATTTTTTATTAGGGGTGAAACTGTTCTACAGTTCACAAACTCAAGTATTGAAACACGTCAGAATCTTAAATAATCCTTCATTTACATCAGAATCTCAGTTATTCTCAGTGGTATGGGATGTAGTTGTGTAAAAATGAAAGAAATAAAGCAGTCGGGCACACAGCAGGTACTCAAGGGTCTTAGCTGGGTGGGAGTATTTTAGAAAAAGCCAGGGGTGGTTCTAGGGGAATTGGCCCCAGCTGAAATCTGATTGGCCCCCTGAAGTGCCCCTCTCCTGTCACTCATCTGTCCTTTACCTGGTAGTGATGATGGTGGATGCAGTTCCATGTTCAAACACTAGTTGTGCTAATGAGTCAAATAGAAAAGTCCAGAATGAATCAAGCTCAGAATTCTTCTTCTCTTCTTAAAATGTCAACAATCCTGTAAAAAAGTCTTTCAACTGACAAATGATGGCTGGATTTTCTCACATGTTGTGTGAGAATATTTTATCTATGTACAGTAAAATGTATGAAAAAGTGGTGAGGAGGATTTACTGTGCAAGATTTTTGGTACCACTTTACTATCAAGCTCCCCTTATAGATGGCTTATAAAGAGTTTATAGATAGGTTATTAATTCATTTTTTAAAGATTACACTTCATAAATCATTAATAAATGAAACTGGATAATTTGTCTCTTTCTCGTCCTTAATTATTGCATAATAAGCACTTATTAATATTTTAAAGTGTTTACAGATTAATTAATAACCAGCATAAACTCTTTAAAACCCATCTAAAAGGGGGGCCTTATTGTGACCTTATAAGTGGTACCTTTTTTAAATTACATTACAGTACAAGAGTTTGAAGTGTAAAATGTATACCCTGGGAATATGTGTGAAAGGATTTTGAATAAAGACTTGGCACCTCTATGAATGTGGCCTATTGAGGGCCCCTTACTCAGAAAAATCCTAGATCCGCCACTGCAAAAAGCACTGATTTTTTTCTAAATGTTTCTTACTTAATTGACAAAAAATACTGCAAGCTGTCTTAAACTTGTGCTCAGAACATAAACTGTCATTCAGCCTCTTAAAATTCTTTAAAAAGTTTGCCACTAAAATACAGTGTAACTGAAAACTTTTTGTTTTTTTTAATGGGATGTTGTGTAAAATGTAAACCAAAAACAGATGGAAATGATCTTCAGTGCTCATGAACAACTACTTTGTTCATAATGAAACACAAGAGTTAGTTTGGACCCTTGTGAAAGCATCTTCCTCCTGTGGAACGAAACCAAACCAGATCCCTCTGACGCCTCACTGAGATGATGTCAGGCTGAAGAAAGTCCCTCATTGCTGCCCCTGAGAACAAACTCCAGGTTACTGTTGAACCAGAAGAAGGGAGACTGTTTCTGAACAAACATATGAAGAGGAGAAATGTGTTGAATTTCAGTAAATCACTTCTTTTACTAAACAGCATAAGATGAGAGAGAAGGGACAGCTTGGTAAAGTCCAACCTGCAGCAGGGACAGGCTTGAGGGGTTCAGTTCAAAAGTACCTGGAGTAAACCCACATGTCAAAGGTAGAGCAAGTTAACTCTACACAACAAACCTCGGACCAGTCAGTGAAACTACATTGTTGCTGTAAGACAACAGTATGAACCACTAAACTAGTGTCCAGCCACTTGTTACAATGTATAACTGTAAGGATCTGTGTTTGCCTCTCCTTGTGATTTGTCTGTTTTAGTGTTATCTTTGTGTTCTCCTCAGTGTAAGCCAGCTTCTGTGTTCTTCCCTAGCTCCTCCCATGCACACCTGCCTGTGTCCAAATTCAAATAAAATAAAATAAAATCACATTTATTTGTCACATACAGAGTAATATACGGAGCCCGCGAGGGGACATGCGGAATTTTTTCTTTTGCGTTCTCACACAATACTTTTGCGTTACCTCGCAATATTGATTTGCGTTCCCAAAAGTTTGATTTGTATATCAACTGAATTAAATCAGACTTTTATTTTGAAATATCTGGTTACCAAAACTGGATGTGTCGTCACAAGTTCTTGAAATTGACATTGATGTTGTGTAGCTGCACTGTGTTAAAATATCAACATGTGACATACTTCCATGTGTGTCTGTGTGATATATTCATTCTGAAGCTGAATTAACCCTCCTGTTGTCCTCATTTTCTGTATACACCCTTTGTCCTCCGGGTCAAAATGACCCGTCTCCACTAAAT
>NW_013953032.1:243905-252567 GCF_001266775.1 Austrofundulus limnaeus
CCCCCCCCCCCCCCCCAAGGTCCGGCACCTGATGGACCTCTAGCTGGTGCTGGCTGACAGGGGTTGCTCTTATGGAAATCCCTGATGAGGGTCTTATCTAGGACATGGCGAGCTGGAACCCAAGATCTTTCCTCTGGGCCATATCCCTCCCAGTCAATGAGGTATTGATGCCACGACCCCAATGACGGGACTTGAGGATGTGGTGAACTATGTACGCCGGGGCACCATCGATGAGTCAGGCAGGAGGAGGGTTTCTGGAGGAGGGCAAAAATCTGGACCATTGGACAGGCTTGACCCGGGACACATGGAACATGGGATGAACACGCATGGAGCCTGGGAGTCTGAGTCTGACGGCTGCCGGGTTGATCACCTTGGAGATAGGGAAGGGTCCCAAGAAACGAGGAGCCAGTTTACGCCAGTCTACCCTCAGCAGTAAGTCCTTAGTTTAGAGCCACACTCGATGGCTCACATGGTACTGGGGGGCAGGAGTCCTTCGCCTGTTGGCAGTTCTGGTAGCCACGAGGGTTGACTTTACCAATTCCTTCTTGGCGGCTCTCCACACTCTCTGACATCAAAGGGCTGCTTGATGGGCTGAGAGGACCTGGGCTGCTTGTTCGTGGGCAGAAAACACCGGCAGCTGGAATCCATACACCATATAGAAGGGTGACAGCTTCGTGGCACTTGATGGCAGGCAGTTGAGTACATGTTCGACCAGGAGGAGATTCGTAGCCCACTTGGTAGTGCCACACAGGATCCTTAGGCGGGTCTCCAGCTCCTGATTAGCTCTCTCCGTCTGACCGTCAGTCTGAGGGTGATATCCTGAAGAAAGACTCAAAGACATGTCGTGCATGGCACAAAACTCTTTCCAAAAACCTGAGATAAACTGAGGGCCCAAGTCTGACACTATACTGTTAGGCAATCCATGAAGCCTGAAAACATTGTTCATAAAGACTTGAGCCATTTCTTTGGCTGTGGGCAGACCGGGGAGAGGAACAAGGTGTACCATCTTGGAAAAATGATCCACAATCGTAAGGATCACTGTCTTACCCTCAGACTGCGGCAGACCAGTCACAAAATCCATAGAAATATGTGACCAAGGGCGTGATGATATAGGGAGAGGCCTGAGGAGACCAGCCGGTGGCCGTCGAGATGATTTAACCAGGGCACATTGAATGCAAGATCCAATGAAGTCTCTGACGTCCCTTTCTAGGGAACCCCACCAGAACTGAGACCTAACTATACTAATAGTCTTGGTGATACACGGATGGCAGTAAAGAAATGAAGAATGACAAAATTCCAATACCTTACCAACAAGGGCATTCATTGGGAGGTGGGTGGTTCTGGTGGGCTGCCCTGACTTCCCTCTCGGCTAGGGTTACGGCCAAGCGAACAGCATCAGGAAGGATGAACCCCCCCCTGGTCGTCTTTGGTTGTATCAGACTCGTAGACTCTCGACAGAGCATCTGGTTTTGTGTTCTTGGTCCCAGGTCTGTAAAATAACACAAAAGTGAAACGGTTGAAAAACAGAGCCCATCTGGCCTGTCGTGGATTTAATATTTTAGCAGATTTAAGATACTCAAGGTTCTTGTGATCAGTCAGAAAGAGAAAAGGCAGGCAAGCACCCTCCAAACAGTGCCTCCACTCCACCAAAGCCAGCTTAACCGCCAACAGTTCCCGATCGCCCACATCATAATTCCTTTCTGTGGGAGAGAGAGACCTGGAAAAGAAAGCACATGGGTAAACTTCGTTGTCGGTAAATCTCTGGCTTAGGATGGCCCCGACTCCAGAGTTGGACGCATCAACCTCCACAATAAACTGTCTTTCAGTGTCTGGAAAGTGGAGGATTGGGGCTCTGGTGAACATTGTTTTGAGACTTTTGAATGCCTCCTCTGCTTTTGGGTTCCACAAAAACTTGGTCTTAATAGAGGTTAGTTTGTTGAGTGGGGCAGCGATTGAACTGTAGTTCTTGATGAAGCGTCTGTAGAAGTTAGCGAAACCTAAAAAGCGCTGTAGTTCTTTGTGAGTCTGGGGTGTGTTCCAATCTAGAACTGCAGATACCTTGGCTGGGTCCATGGAGATTTGATCAGGAGATATTTTAAAACCCAAGAAAGTGGTGTCAGTGGTGTGAAACTCACATTTTTTGGCTTTTAACATACAGCTTATTCTGGAGGAGTCGAAGTAGCACGGCACGGACCAGTTCCTAGTGTGACTTGATATCTTTAGAAAATATAAGAATATCATCCAGGTAGATAAAAATGTTGACATTGATGAAATCACTCAAAATGTTGTTAATCATATTTTGAAAAACAGCAGGAGCATTGGTCAACCCAAAAGGCATCACTAGGTATTCAAAATGTCCTGAAGGAGTGTTAAAAGCTGTCTTCCATTCATCCCCTTCCCTGATTCTCACCATATGATATGCATTACGAAGATCAAGCTTTGTGAATATTTTTGCCCCTTGAATTAAATCAAAAGCGGCGTTCATTAGTGGTAGAAGGTATCGGTTCTTCACAGTTTTGTCATTCAAACCTTGATAGTCAATACAGGGGCGAAGAGATCTGTCCTTCTTCTCTACAAAAAAGAAACCTGCCCCCACAGGGGAGGACAACGGCCTGATAATACCTGCTCTCAAGGACTCAGATATGTACTCCTTCATGGCCTCATTCTCAGGTTTGGATAAAGAGTACAATTTGCCCCTAGGTGGTGTGGTACCAGGTAGTAGGTCAATGCAACAGTCATTAGGTCGATGTGGTGGTAAACAGGTGGCTTTTTCTTTATTAAACACTTCCTTCAAGTCATGATAACAGGCAGGAATGTTTTGTAGATTGGGGATGTACTCTCTCATTGCGAGGTTCCTTCTCAGGATTAGCTGTGAACAGACAGTTGAGCATTGTTCTGACCAACCCATAATCTCCTTGTTGACCCAGTCTATATAGGGGTTGTGTTTCTTCAACCAGATGGCTCCAAGAACGATAGGAAGATTGGGTGATGTGATTGCCAAAATAGTCGTCTTAACAGGCAGGGTCTCAGAGCTGGTGTGGTTGAGGTTATGACCATCCAGCACCTGAATCTTATGTTCCCTCTCAGAATGGCGGATCTGTAGTCCAAGAGAAAGAGCGAACTTGTTATCAATAAACTGTATCGCCCCAGAGTCAATGAATACCTTCACAGCATGAATTTTACCTGATACATTCAAATCTGCTGACAACACAGGGAGAGAGTGGCTTACTTGGGCAGGACTAAGAACATGAGTCTTGGTTCTTTTTGGCTTGACAGGGCAATTAATGGCAATGTGTCCAACACCAGCACAGTATACGCACAGACCTTCATTCCTCCGACGAGTCCTCTATTCCAATGAAATCTTTGACCTGCCGATCTGCATTGGTTCCACAGACGTCTGGACCACTGGAGTGGTAACGGTTTGACTTCCTCTGACCTGTGACAAATAAGTGCCAGTGAAGCTTTTACCTCGTTGATTCTGCCTTCGCTCATGTAACCTTAGATAAATGTGTGTTGCCAGGTCTTCCAATTCCTGTAAGGACTGGGGTGGATCTCGAGTCGCCAGTTCGTCTTTGATGTCCTCGTTTAATGCCTGCAAAAAGGCGTCCTGCAGAGCCTCATCATTCCACCAGCTGTCCACTGCTAGAGTATGAAAATCAGTTATGAACTCTGTGACTCTCTTGTTCCCCTGTTTGAGAGTTAGCAGACCTCTGGATGCTTCTCGATGTGGAAGAACTGTACAAAAAACTCTGAGTAACTCTTTAGCAAAATCTTTGTACTTGTAACAAATAAGAGCATCTTTGCCACTCAGCAGTTCCCCACAACTTGGCTTTACCAGACAAAAGTGAAATAACATAAGCGACCTTGGAGCAATCGGAAGGGAATGATGAGGGTTGTAATTCAAAATGTATCTCACGTTGTGTGAGAAAAGCCCGACCCTGATCAGAATCGCCCTTGAATTTTTCAGGTGGGCACAAACGGGGCTCCATACATGGAGAAGGCTGAGGTCTTGAAACATTGCATGATGCTGCTGGACCTCCAGCAGAGGGAGACGTAACATTACCAGACAATGATAAGTTGTTTAAAGTAGTATTAATGTTACGAATACTCTCACCCAAATCATTTAAAGCTCCCTCAATACTTGCCTTCCAGGTAGCGTTCAGTTCAGAGCTCATTGTGGCCAGATTATCTGTTAAGGTTCGTGTTTTGAGCTCTGAATGAATACCGAACAATGTCAAAGTTTTAACAAGTTTATTGTTAGAAAATTTGGCTGGAAGGCTGGGACTGGAATCCGGGGTCGTCAGGTCTGGACACAGAATTTCAAGGTTAGGTTGGGTTAGAAACATGATATAATTTGTGAGGAAAAAGATCACCAACCTTTCCTGCAGAAATGAGGACTGGGTAGAAACAACAGCAGAAGTGCTTTGGTTCCGGGCTGTGTTGTCGGGAGGAGCGAGTGGATCGCTGGACTTACTCGTGGTCAGAAACAGGGCAAGGGTCATGCACAGGTAGTCAGAGGTAGTTACCAAGTTTGAGGGAGGTGACTGAGCCGATGATCCAGAGGTGCGTTCCGAGGTCGAGATCCGAGAGGTCCGATGTGGCYTGGTGCCGTTCAGGGAGCAGGCGAGAGACAAAAATCCAAAGGACAGAAAAAAGGTCATTACCATGAGAGCAGAAGGCAGGAGGGATCCGACAGGGGCTGAGGCAGGAGACGTGGAACCAGGAGATGTGGAACCAGGAGACATGAGCAAGGTTGGGGACACGAGGCAAGAGCAGGACAAGGGACTAGAATGCTGGAGAATCATAGGCAAGGCTGGTGATAATCTGGCAAGGAGCTGGAGAATGAGACTGGGTTAAATACTGCTGCAGACCGGTGAGTGGAATGAGCTTGATTAGTGTTTCTGTGATGGGAGGGGCAAGAGCAATGAGTAGGAGCTGGATGTGAACTGAAAGGCTGGGAACAAGACTATGAGAGTGAACTGGAGCATGAGATGAAATAATAAAACTAAACTGGGACTGGATCAGGACAGACAGCGACAGAATCATAACACTCCTGGTGGTCTGCAAATCAGCGTCAATGGCTGTTCATCTCTTGGCTGACAAATTCGACGGGTGGCCGTATACTATCAGCACTATCAGACATCTTGCCTTGAGTGAGCTGGACTCGGTCTGCTAGCAGTTCTATTGAGGATCGCTGGCCGGCTGTGGTCCCTGGACTTTGCTGGCCAGATGAAATTGATCTTGGAGGAAGCTGATAGATTCTGCTTGGCGGGCAGATGGAAAATTGTTGTCGTCTGCTTGTCTCCTCTGTTCCCAAAACAACTGATTACAGAATCTGGATCTCCCCGACAACGGCCTTGGATCTGTTGACTAAATTCATCCTGGCTGGATGTGTCGACAAGACTCTGCCCCACACCTTCCCCCCTCCTCTCACCCATCTAATTCTGTTTTCCAGAGCAGGCTGAAAGCTGCACTGAAATGAACAGTTTCCATCAATATTCTGAACTATGGCTGCGCTGGTTTTGGGGTCTGGATTCTTCGGGCCCCCTTAAACTCACTTACTCATCTGGCTAAATAAACTTGCTCTATGCAGAGGTTTTTTCATAAACACCATAGTGTTGAAGAAATTTATAGTTATTAAAGGTTAGCACTGATGTTAAAAGCACAACACTTTATTGTTAGGTTTTCCTTTTTATAATGTTGACAATGTTTAATCTATTATATTTTTGATTGATATAGATTAGTTACATGTCCGAATTATAAACAACACATAATTAAAATGGTATAATAACAGTAGATGAGACTTTTGTATGAATGCCTGTGATTCAGCCATAGGTCAGTAGGGGGTGAACGCAGGCATTGAAGATTCATGTATAAATTGATGTATTTCCTGGCTTTTCGGCAGTGTGGTTTCCTTGTCAGATCCGGTGGCAATAAACCTCACTCGGTTCCAGAATTCTGGTTTTGTATGGTTTTTATTCCTTCTACGAATCATTTTATTTAACAGTGGTGGTTTTCATATTGACTTCAGTCTATTGAACACGTATTTTCTTACAGTGTATCACAGTGTTGATATAATATGATGTTTTTGCTTTTTTCCTCATCCTCCCTTCCCTTGTGTTTTTCAGTTTTTCTTTGTTTCTAAGTTGGTGCCACGGCAGGCAGTCTGTTACTGAAACTCCACTGTTTGAGCTGCTGTAATGTTCAAATTTCCCCACTGTGGGATCAATAAAGTTCTATCTTATTCTATCTAATCTTAAGACAGTTTTTTTATATTGTTCTTGTCAGAAATCAAATGAGCTCTTATAGCGAAATAAATGTGCACCTAGAAGGTCGTTTAGTTCTTCAAATATTGCCTAATGTATTTGTTTTATGATATTTATAATACTAATATATTGTTATTTTTTAAATTTTGATCTATTTTTGCCTCTGTTTAGTGTCATCACGGTTGCGAGGTGACAGGACGTACACCAGGGTAAGGGCAAGAATAAATCTAGACCATTCAGATTCACAGCCACTTTTCCCGGTCTTCACAGTCTGCCAAGAACCTGGCCCACCTAGACCGGGTAGGCAGGGTCCCTCAAAGGACGCAGACCCTGAATTTGGACACAGCTGCAGATCCTCATGTCTCTTCCCAGGTGTTCTCGATGATCTCCTTGTTTCCTCACCTGTATATTATGTCTTGTCTTCACTTCATGTCCCTGTATGTTTCCACTTCAGTTAGATTTGTCATCAGTGTCCTTTTTGTGTTTTTGGATTTTGTTAGTATGTTTTGCTACCTTGTCAATACCTTTATGTTTAAGCTTTTTTTAGATTGATGAGTTTGCCTGCTCCCTGGGTTTTTACACATCCTAACAATTACACAACAGATAGTTGATGGGAGAAGAACACAAAATATCATTCAGGGTTCAGACAAGACAGCAGATTTACCAAAAACTCAGGTTTTATTCTCACAGACTGTCTCTGAGCTTTGTACTGTTGTAATCTGTAATGTAACACACTGTGTACTGATGTACTCTGTTCTGTAAAGCACTGTGTATTGTTGCACTCTGTACTGTAACACACTGTGTACTGTTGTACTCTGTACTGTAACACACTGTGTACAGTTGTACTCTGTAATGAAACACAGTGTACTGTTGTACTCTGTAATGAAACACACTGTGTACTGTTGTAATCTGTAATGAAACACACTGTGTACTCTGTACTGTAACACACTGTTTACTGTTGTACTCTAATTTTTTTCTTTACTTTTTGGCCTTCAGAGGAGCAGGATGGTGTCCCCATCCCCGCTTCGCTGCTTTTTGCTTTTTCAAGCTCTTTTGTCACTTACATCCAAAACTAAAGGAATGATGGATTTGGTCAACTGGTCTCTGAATGCAATTGATACTATTTTTTCCCACACATGGAACAAGGGGAACGTGGCTGTCTGGGAAGAACGGTTGCTGCTGGACTTGTCTGACTCCTGGGGCTGGAATCTGATATGCCAGCACCACTTTCCATCGAAGACGTGGAAGATTGGATTTCTGATAACTGGATTCCTGCTGATCGGCGGAGGAGGGTTCCAGATTTATCGAAAAGTGATGGCGACCGTGGCAGTGGTTTGAGGAGCTGTCGGGTGCACTTGAAGGATTCTGCCAGGCTGGTAGCACACAGACTCTCAGCTGGGGGAAATAATTTACAAACTGGATGTGATTCTGATGAGGATCGTTACCCAGGAGCGAGCCTCCAGCATGTAAGGATTACATCTGGSTGACACTTCAGACGGTGAGAAGCGAGGAAGACCCCAAATTCGGCTGATTGGTTGTTTTTTTGCCACTTCAGAGATGCAGTAAAGACATTTTAAAAGCAGCAGGAAATTCAAGGCTGTATTGTTCCAAAACAATCAGATTATCTATTTTGGCTCCCAGCAGCACAGCCTTGATGGCAGTGTTTATCTCAATCTCCCCAGGATGGAATGTCAACAAAGAGCTCTCCCACCCCCATCACCCYTTGGYCCRGYCCCTGGAACTCAATGGCTGAGGAGGAGGGAASTCTGAACTCTAGCYAACTCAGCAGAGATGATAACATCATGTGACTCTGGACTCTYMAGGGGCCAGGYTTGGGTCCTAGCARAGACCCTCCTCCCTCAATGTCACCTACTCCTCTGAACCTGCCCCATCTTACCTCCTCCTAATGTGTTGTTTGATCTCCAGCCCCCTCCCTTCCTTAGCTGCTTTGCACTGATGTGAGTGGTTTTTTTGAGCYTATGATTCTGTGTTTCTGTGTAAAACCCAGGATCAGAGCTTCTTTTTTWAKRRKKCRTTRCRWYMTTMMMMWWTRCKAYSRMSKAAAAGMTAGCACACCATCGTYCGAAAGACCCTGGACATTTGTTCCCCCAAGTTTGTTATTTCTGTGTTTCTCCGGATGGATGTTCTAAACTGCAAATTTGTTCTGCATTGCATCTTTGATGTTGTGTGTGAATGTCAATAAATGATTCTGATTCTGAATGAAACACACTGTGTACTGTTGTATTCTGTACTGTAACACACTGTGTACTGATGTACTCTGTACTGTAACACACTGTGTACTGATGTACTCTGTACTGTAACACACTGTGTACTGATGTACTCTGTACTGTAACACACTGTTTACTGTTGTACTCTGTATTGTAATGCCGGGTACA